>NW_027480567.1:600000-900000 GCF_051401765.1 Calliopsis andreniformis
GCAGCCATAGCCATAGCCATAGCAGCCATAGACATAGCCATAGCCTTAGTCATAGCAGCCATAGCCATAGTAATAGCACGCATACCGATAGCCATAGCAGCCGCAGCCATAGCCATAGCAGCCATAGCCATAGCAATAGCACGCATATCGATAGCCTTAGCAGGCGCAGCCATAGCCATAGCAGCCGTACCCATCGCCATAGCAGCCACAGCCATAGCCATAGCAGCAGTAGCCATAGCCATAGCAGCCATAGCCGTAGCCATCGCAGGCATAGACATGTCCATAGCCATAGCCATAGCCACAGCAGCCATCGCCACGGCCATAGCAGCCATAGCCATATCAATAGGAGCCATAGCCATAGCCATAGCCTTAGCAGCCATAGTAATAGCCATAGCAGCCATAGCCATAGCCATAGCAGGCATAGCCATAGCCATAGCAGCCACAGCGATAGCCATGGCAGCCGTAGCCATTGCCATAGCCATAGCAGCCATAGCTATATCCATAGCAGCCATAGCCACAGCCATAGCCACAGCAGCCATAGACATAGCCATAGCACGCATAGCGACAGCCATAGCAGCCGTGGCCATAGCCATAACAGCCACAGCCATAGCCATATCAGCCATAGCCAAAGCCATTGCCATAGCAGCAATAGCCAGAGCCATAGCAGCCATAGCCATAGCCATTCCAGCCATAGCCATAGCCACAGCACGCATAACGATAGCCACAGCAGCCGTAGCCATATCCATAGCAGCCATGCCCATAGCCATAGCAGACATAGCCATAGCCATAGCAGCCATAGTCATAGCCATAGTAGACATAGCCATAGCCATAGCAGCAATAGCATCAGCCACAGCAGCCATAGGCATAGCCACAGCCATAGCAGCGATAGCCATAGCCATAGCAGCCATAGACATAGCAGCCATAGCCATAGCCATAGAAGCCATTGTCATAGCCATAGCCATAGCCACAGCAGAAATAGCCATAGCCATAGCAGCCATTTCATAGCCATAGCCATAGTAACAGCAGCGATAGCCATAGCCAGAGCAGACATAGCCATAGCCATAGCCACAGCAGCCAATGCCACAGCCATAGCAGTTATAGCCATAGCCGTAGCAGCCATCGGCATAGCTATACCAGCCATAGACATAGCAGCCATTGCCATGGACATTGCAGCCATAGCCATAGCCATAGCAGCCGTAGCCATAGCCATAGCCATAGCAGCCATAGCCATATCCATAGGAGCCATAGCCATAGCCATGGCCATAGCAGCCATAGCAGCCATAGCCGTTGCCATAGCCATAGCAGCCATAGCCGTAGCCATTGCAGCCATAACAATAGCCATAGCAGCCGTAGCCATAGCCACAGCCGCCATAGCCATAGCCATAGCAGCCATAGCCATAGACATAGCTATAGCAGCCATAGCCATAGCCACAGCCATAGCAGACATAGCCATAGCCATAGCAGCCGTAGCCATAGCCATAGCTATAGCAGCCATAGCCATAGCCACAGCCATAGCAGTCATAGCCATAGCCATAGCAGCCGCAGCCATAGCCATAGCCATAGCAGCCAGAGCCATAACCATAGCAGCTATATACATACCCAGGCATTGCAATAGCCATAGCCATAGCAGCCGGAGCCATAGCCATAGCAGCTATAGCCAAAGCCATAATTGCCATAGCCATAGCCATAGCCGTAGCCATAGCAGACATAGCAGCCACAGCCATACCCATTGTAGCCACAGCCAAGGCTATTGCTGCCATAGCCATCGCCATAGTCACAGCAGCCAAAGCCATAGCCATATCAGCCATAGCTATAGCCAAAGCATCCATAGCCATAGCCATAGCGGCTATAGCCATAGCCATATCAGCCATAGCCATAGCTATAGCAGCCATAGCCAAAGCAGCCATAGCCATAGCCATAGCAGTCATAGCCATAGCCATAGCAGCCATAGGCATAGCCATACGAGCCGTAGCCGATGCCATAGCCACAGCAGCCATAGCCATAGCCACAGACATAGCAGCAATAGACATAGCCATAGCAGCCATAGCCATAGCAATAGCACGCATAGCGATAGCCATAGCAGCCATAGCCATAGCGATAGCACGCATAGCGATAGCCATAGCAGCCGCAGCCATAGCCATAGCCGCCGTAGCCATAGCTGCCATAGCCATAGCCATAGCAGCCATAGCCATAGCCATAGCAGCCGCAGCCATTGCCATAGCCATAGCAGCCATAGCTATATCCATAGCAGCCATAGCCATAGCCATAGCCATAGCAGCCATAGACATAGCCATAGCATGCATAGCGACAGCCATAGCAACCGTGGCCATAGCCATAACAGCCACAGCCATAGCCATATCAGCCATAGCCATAGCCATTGCCATAGCAGCAATCGCCAGAGCCATAGCAGACATAGCCATAGCCATTGCAGCTATAGCCATAGACACAGCACGCATAACGACAGCTACAGCAGCCGTAGCCATAGCCAAAGTAGCCATAGCCACAGCCATAGCAGCAATAGCTATAGCCATAGCCATAGCCATAGCAGCCATAGCCATAGCCATATCAGCCATAGTCATAGCCATATCCATAGCAGCAATAGTCATAGCCATAGCAGCCCTAGCAGCCCTAGCCATAGCCATAGCAGTCATAGCCATAGCCATAGCCATAGCAGCAATAGCAATAGCCATAGCAGCCATAGCAGCCATAGCTATATCCATAGCAGCCATAGCCATAGCCACAGCCACAGCAGCCATAAACATAGCCACAGCCACAGTAGCCAATGCCATAGCCATAGCAGTTATAGCTATAGCCGTAGCAGCCATAGCCATAGCCATATCAGCCATAGTCATAGGCATATCCATAGCAGCAATAGTCATAGCCATAGCAGCCCTAGCAGCCCTAGCCATAGCCATAGCAGTCATAGCCATAGCCATAGCAGTACCCATAGCAGCAATAGCCATAGCCATTGCAGCCATAGCAGCCATAGTCATAGCCATAGCAGCCATAGCCATAGCAATAGTACGCATAGCGATAGCCATAGCAGGCGCAGCCATAGCCATAGCAGCCGTAGCCATAGCCATAGCAGCCGTAGCCATAGCCATAGCAGCCATAGCCGTAGCCATCGCAGGCGTAGCCATATCCATAGCCATAGCCATAGCCATAGCAGCCATAGCAATAGCCATAGCAGCCATAGCCATAGCCACAGCAGCCATCGCCACGGCCATAGCAGCAATAGCCATATCCATAGGAGCCATAGCCATAGCCATAGCCTTAGCAGCCATAGTAATAGCCATAGCTGTCATAGCCATAGCCATAGCAGACATAGCCATAGCCATAGCAGCCCCAGCGATAGCCATGGCAGCCGTAGACATTGCCATAGCCATCGCAGCCATAGCTATATCCATAGCAGCCATAGCCATAGCCATAGCCATATCAGCCATAGACATAGCCATAGCACGCATAGCGACAGCCATAGCAATCGTGGCCATAGTCATAACAGCCACAGCCATAGCCATATCAGCCATAGCCATAGCCATTGCCATAGCAGCAATAGCCAGAGCCGTAGCAGCCATAGCCATAGCTATTGCAGCCATAGCCATAGCCACAGCACGCATAACGATAGCCACAGCAGCCGTAGCCATATCCATAGCAGCCATAGCCATAGCCATATCAGCCATAGCCATAGCCATAGCAGCAATAGCAATAGCCATAGCAGCCATAGCAGCCATAGCAGCCATAGCTATATCCATAGCAGCCATAGCCATTGCCACAGCCACAGCAGCCATAAACATAGCCATAGCCACAGTAGCCAATGCCATAGCCATAGCAGTTATAGCCATAGCCGTAGCAGCCATCGCCAAAGCATCCATAGCCATAGCCATGGCAGCTATAGCCATAGCCATATCAAGCATAGCCATAGCTATAGCAGCCATAGCCAAAACAGCCATAGCCATAGCCATAGCAGTCATAGCCATAGCCATATCAGCCATAGCCATAGCCAAAGCATCCATACCCATAGCCATTGCAGCTATAGCCATAGCCATATCAGCCATAGCCATAGCTATAGCAGCCATATCCAAAGCAGCCATAGCCGTAACCATAGCAGCCATAGCCATAGCCATAGCAGCCGTAGCCAAAGCCATTGCCATAGCAGCAATAGCCAGAGCCATAGCAGCCATAGCCATAGCCATTCCAGCCATAGCCATAGCCACAGCACGCATAACGACAGCCACAGCAGCCGTAGCCATAGCCATAGCAGCCGTACCCATAGCCATAGCAGCCACAGCCATAGCCATAGCAGCAGTAGCCATAGCCATAGCAGCCATAGCCGTAGCCATCGCAGGCATAGACATGTCCATAGCCATAGCCATAGCCACAGCAGCCATCGCCACGGCCATAGCAGCCATAGCCATATCAATAGGAGCCATAGCCATAGCCATAGCCTTAGCAGCCATAGTAATAGCCATAGCAGCCATAGCCATAGCCATAGCTGGCATAGCCATAGCCATAGCAGCCACAGCGATAGCCATGGCAGCCGTAGCCATTGCCATAGCCATAGCAGCCATAGCTATATCCATAGCAGCCATAGCCACAGCCATAGCCACAGCAGCCATAGACATAGCCATAGCACGCATAGCGACAGCCATAGCAGCCGTGGCCATGGCCATAACAGCCACAGCCATAGCCATATCAGCCATAGCCAAAGCCATTGCCATAGCAGCAATAGCCAGAGCCATAGCAGCCATAGCCATAGCCATTCCAGCCATAGCCATAGCCACAGCACGCATAACGACAGCCACAGCAGCCGTAGCCATATCCATAGCAGCCATAGCCATACCCATATCAGCCATAGCCATAGCCATAGCAGCAATAGCAATAGCCATAGCAGCCATAGCAGCCATAGCAGCCATAGCTGTATCCATAGCAGCCATAGCCATAGCCACAGCCAAGGCAGCCATAAACACAGCCATAGCCACAGTAGCCAATGCCATAGCCATAGCAGTTATAGGCATAGCCGTAGCAGCCATAGGCATAGCAATACCAGCCATAGACATAGCAGCCATAGTCATAGCCATAGCAGCCATTGCCGTAGCCATAGCAGCGGTAGCCATAGCCATAGTCTTAGCAGCCATAGCCATAGCCGTAGTAGCTATAGCAATAACCATAGCAGACATAGCCATAGCCGTAGCAAGCATAGCGATAGCCATAGCAGCCATAGCCATAGCCAGAGCAGCCATAGCCATAGCCATGGCAGCAATAGCCATATTCATAGCAGCCATGCCCATAGCCATAGCAGACATAGCCATAGCCATAGCAGCCATAGTCATAGCCATAGTAGACACAGCCATAGCCATAGCAGCCATAGCATCAGCCACAGCAGCCATAGGCATAGCCACAGCCATAACAGCGATAGCCATAACCATAGCAGCCATAGACATAGCAGCCATAGCCATAGCCATAGAAGCCATTGTCATAGCCATAGCCATAGCCACAGCAGCCATAGCCATAGCCATAGCAGCCATTTCATAGCCATAGCCATAGTAACAGCAGCGGTAGCCATAGCCAGAGCAGACATAGCCATACCCATAGCCACAGCAGCCAATGCCACAGCCATAGCAGTTATAGCCATAGCCGTAGCAGCCATAGGCATACCTATACCAGCCATAGGCATAGCAGCCATTGCCATGGACATTGCAGCCATAGCCATAGCCATAGCAGCCGTAGCCATAGCCATAGCCATAGCAGCCGTAGCCATATCCATAGCAGCCATGCCCATAGCCATAGCAGACATAGCCATAGCCATAGCAGCCATAGTCATAGCCATAGTAGACATAGCCATAGCCATAGCAGCAATAGCATCAGCCACAGCAGCCATAGGCATAGCCACAGCCATAGCAGCGATAGCCATAGCCATAGCAGCCATAGACATAGCAGCCATAGCCATAGCCATAGAAGCCATTGTCATAGCCATAGCCATAGCCACAGCAGAAATAGCCATAGCCATAGCAGCCATTTCATAGCCATAGCCATAGTAACAGCAGCGATAGCCATAGCCAGAGCAGACATAGCCATAGCCATAGCCACAGCAGCCAATGCCACAGCCATAGCAGTCATAGCCATAGCCGTAGCAGCCATCGGCATAGCTATACCAGCCATAGACATAGCAGCCATTGCCATGGACATTGCAGCCATAGCCATAGCCATAGCAGCCGTAGCCATAGCCATAGCCATAGCAGCCATAGCCATATCCATATTAGCCATAGCCATAGCCATGGCCATAGCAGCCATAGCAGCCATAGCCATAGCCATAGCAGCCGCAGCCATTGCCATAGCCATAGCAGCCATAGCTATATCCATAGCAGCCATAGCCATAGCCATAGCCATAGCAGCCATAGACATAGCCATAGCATGCATAGCGACAGCCATAGCAACCGTGGCCATAGCCATAACAGCCACAGCCATAGCCATATCAGCCATAGCCATAGCCATTGCCATAGCAGCAATCGCCAGAGCCATAGCAGACATAGCCATAGCCATTGCAGCTATAGCCATAGACACAGCACGCATAACGACAGCTACAGCAGCCGTAGCCATAGCCAAAGTAGCCATAGCCACAGCCATAGCAGCAATAGCTATAGCCATAGCCATAGCCATAGCAGCCATAGCCATAGCCATATCAGCCATAGTCATAGCCATATCCATAGCAGCAATAGTCATAGCCATAGCAGCCCTAGCAGCCCTAGCCATAGCCATAGCAGTCATAGCCATAGCCATAGCCATAGCCATAGCAGCAATAGCAATAGCCATAGCAGCCATAGCAGCCATAGCTATATCCATAGCAGCCATAGCCATAGCCACAGCCACAGCAGCCATAAACATAGCCACAGCCACAGTAGCCAATGCCATAGCCATAGCAGTTATAGCTATAGCCGTAGCAGCCATAGCCATAGCCATATCAGCCATAGTCATAGGCATATCCATAGCAGCAATAGTCATAGCCATAGCAGCCCTAGCAGCCCTAGCCATAGCCATAGCAGTCATAGCCATAGCCATAGCAGTACCCATAGCAGCAATAGCCATAGCCATTGCAGCCATAGCAGCCATAGTCATAGCCATAGCAGCCATAGCCATAGCAATAGTACGCATAGCGATAGCCATAGCAGGCGCAGCCATAGCCATAGCAGCCGTAGCCATAGCCATAGCAGCCGTAGCCATAGCCATAGCAGCCATAGCCGTAGCCATCGCAGGCGTAGCCATATCCATAGCCATAGCCATAGCCATAGCAGCCATAGCAATAGCCATAGCAGCCATAGCCATAGCCACAGCAGCCATCGCCACGGCCATAGCAGCAATAGCCATATCCATAGGAGCCATAGCCATAGCCATAGCCTTAGCAGCCATAGTAATAGCCATAGCTGCCATAGCCATAGCCATAGCAGACATAGCCATAGCCATAGCAGCCCCAGCGATAGCCATGGCAGCCGTAGACATTGCCATAGCCATCGCAGCCATAGCTATATCCATAGCAGCCATAGCCATAGCCATAGCCATATCAGCCATAGACATAGCCATAGCACGCATAGCGACAGCCATAGCAATCGTGGCCATAGTCATAACAGCCACAGCCATAGCCATATCAGCCATAGCCATAGCCATTGCCATAGCAGCAATAGCCAGAGCCGTAGCAGCCATAGCCATAGCTATTGCAGCCATAGCCATAGCCACAGCACGCATAACGATAGCCACAGCAGCCGTAGCCATATCCATAGCAGCCATAGCCATAGCCATATCAGCCATAGCCATAGCCATAGCAGCAATAGCAATAGCCATAGCAGCCATAGCAGCCATAGCAGCCATAGCTATATCCATAGCAGCCATAGCCATTGCCACAGCCACAGCAGCCATAAACATAGCCATAGCCACAGTAGCCAATGCCATAGCCATAGCAGTTATAGCCATAGCCGTAGCAGCCATCGCCAAAGCATCCATAGCCATAGCCATGGCAGCTATAGCCATAGCCATATCAAGCATAGCCATAGCTATAGCAGCCATAGCCAAAACAGCCATAGCCATAGCCATAGCAGTCATAGCCATAGCCATATCTGCCATAGCCATAGCCAAAGCATCCATACCCATAGCCATTGCAGCTATAGCCATAGCCATATCAGCCATAGCCATAGCTATAGCAGCCATATCCAAAGCAGCCATAGCCGTAACCATAGCAGCCATAGCCATAGCCATAGCAGCCGTAGCCAAAGCCATTGCCATAGCAGCAATAGCCAGAGCCATAGCAGCCATAGCCATAGCCATTCCAGCCATAGCCATAGCCACAGCACGCATAACGACAGCCACAGCAGCCGTAGCCATAGCCATAGCAGCCGTACCCATAGCCATAGCAGCCACAGCCATAGCCATAGCAGCAGTAGCCATAGCCATAGCAGCCATAGCCGTAGCCATCGCAGGCATAGACATGTCCATAGCCATAGCCATAGCCACAGCAGCCATCGCCACGGCCATAGCAGCCATAGCCATATCAATAGGAGCCATAGCCATAGCCATAGCCTTAGCAGCCATAGTAATAGCCATAGCAGCCATAGCCATAGCCATAGCAGGCATAGCCATAGCCATAGCAGCCACAGCGATAGCCATGGCAGCCGTAGCCATTGCCATAGCCATAGCAGCCATAGCTATATCCATAGCAGCCATAGCCACAGCCATAGCCACAGCAGCCATAGACATAGCCATAGCACGCATAGCGACAGCCATAGCAGCCGTGGCCATAGCCATAACAGCCACAGCCATAGCCATATCAGCCATAGCCAAAGCCATTGCCATAGCAGCAATAGCCAGAGCCATAGCAGCCATAGCCATAGCCATTCCAGCCATAGCCATAGCCACAGCACGCATAACGACAGCCACAGCAGCCGTAGCCATATCCATAGCAGCCATAGCCATACCCATATCAGCCATAGCCATAGCCATAGCAGCAATAGCAATAGCCATAGCAGCCATAGCAGCCATAGCAGCCATAGCCATTGCCATAGCCATAGCAGCCATAGCCGTAGCCATTGCAGCCATAACAATAGCCATAGCAGCCGTAGCCATAGCCATAGCCGCCATAGCCATAGCCATAGCAGCCATAGCGATAGCCATAGCTATAGCAGCCATAGCCATAGCCACAGCCATAGCAGACATAGCCATAGCCATAGCAGCCGCAGCCATAGCCATAGCCATAGCAGCCAGAGCCATAACCATAGCAGCTATATCCATACCCAGGCATAGCAATAGCCATAGCCATAGCAGCCGGAGCCATAGCCATAGCAGCTATAGCCATAGCCATAAAAGCCATAGCCATAGCCATAGCCATAGCAATAGCAGACATAGCAGCCACAGCCATACCCATTGTAGCCACAGCCAAAGCTATTGCTGCCATAGCCATCGCCATAGTCACAGCAGCCATAGCCATAGTCATAGCAGCAATAGCAATAGCCATAGCAGCCATAGCAGCCATAGCTATAGCCATAGCAGCCATAGCCATAGCCATAGCACGCATAGCGTCTGCCACAGCAGCCGTAGCCATAGCCATAGCAGCCGTAGCCATAGCCATAGTAGCCACAGGCAAAGCTATTGCAGACATAGCCATAGCCATAGCAGCCATAGCCATAGCAATAGCACGCATAGCGATAGCCATAGCAGGCGCAGCCATAGCCATAGCAGCCGTAGCCATAGCCTTAGCAGCCACAGCCATAGCCATAGCAGCCGTAGCCATAGCCATAGCAGCCATAGCCGTAGCCATCTCAGGCATAGCCATATCCATAGCCATAGCCATAGCCATAGCAGCAATAGCAATAGCCATAGCAGCCATAGCAGCCATAGCTATAGCCATAGCAGCCATAGCCATAGCCATAGCACGCATAGCGTCTGCCACAGCAGCCGTAGCCATAGCCATAGCAGCCGTAGCCATAGCCGTAGCAGCCATAGTCATAGCCATAGCAGCCATAGCCATAGCCATAGCAGCCATAGCCATAGCCATAGCAGCCATGGCCATAGCAGCCAGAGCCATAGCCATAGCAGCCAGAGCCATAGCCATAGCAGCTATAGCCATACCCAAAGCAGCCATAGCCAAAGCTATTGCAGCCATAGCCATAGCCATAGCAGCAATAGCCATAGCCATAGTCATAGCAGCCATAGCCATAGCCATAGCAGCCATGGCCATAGCCATGGTCGCCATAGCAGCCACAGCCATAGCCATAGCAGCCATAGTCATAGCTATACCAGCCATATACATAGCAGCCATTGCCATGGACATTGCAGCCATAGCCGTAGCCATAGCAGCCGTAGCCATAGCCATAGCCATAGCAGCCATAGCCATAGCAGCCAGAGCCATAGCCATAGCAGCCAGAGCCATAGCCATAGCAGCTATAGCCATACCCAAAGCAGCCACAGCCAAAGCTATTGCAGCCATAGCCATAGCCATAGCAGCCATAGCCATAGCCATAGCAGCCAGAGCCATAACCATAGCAGCTATATCCATACCCAGGCATAGCATCAGCCATAGCCATAGCAGCCGGAGTCAAAGCCATAGCAGCTATAGCCATAGCCATAATAGCCATAGCCATAGCCATAGCCATAGCCATAGCAGCCATAGCGGCAGCCATTGCAGCCATAGCCATAGCCACAGCACGCATAACGACAGCCACAGCAGCCGTAGCCATAGCCATAGCAGCCATAGCCATAGCCATGTCAGCCATAGCCATAGCCATAGCAGCAATAGCAATAGCCATAGCAGCCATAGCAGTCATAGCTATATCCATAGCAGCCATAGCCATAGCCACAGCCACAGAAGCCATAAACATAGCCATAGCCACAGTAGCCAATGCCATAGCCATAGCAGTTATAGCCATAGCCGTAGCAGCCATAGGCATAGCAATACCAACCATAGACATAGCAGCCATAGCCATAGCCATAGCAGCCATAGCAGCCAGAGCCATAGCCATAGCAGACATAGCCATAGCCATAGCACGCATAGCGATAGCCATAGCAGCCATAGCCATAGCCATAGTAGCCATGGCCATAGCCATAGCCAGAGCAGCCATTGCCATAGCAGCCATAGCCGTAGCCATTGCAGCCATAACAATAGCCATAGCAGCCGTAGCCATAGCCATAGACGCCATAGCCATAGCCATAGCAGACATAGCCATAGCCATAGCTATAGCAGCCATAGCCATAGCCACAGCCATAGCAGACATAGCCATAGCCATAGCAGCCGCAGCCATAGCCATAGCCATGGCAGCCAGAGCCATAACCATAGCAGCTATATCCATACCCAGGCATAGCAATAGCCATAGCCATAGCAGCCGGAGCCATAGCCATAGCAGCTATAGCCATAGCCATAACAGCCACAGCCATAGCCATAGCCATACCCGTAGCCATAGCAGACATAGCCACAGCCAAAGCTAATGCAGCCACAGTCATAGCCATAGCAGCCATAGACATAGCAGTAATAGCCATGGCCATAGCAGCCATAGCAGCCACAGCCATAGCCATTGTAGCCACAGCCAGAGCTATTGCTGCCATAGCCATCGCCATAGTCACAGCAGCTATAGCCATAGCCATAGCAGCCATAGCCAGAGCCATGGCAGCCATATCCATAGCCATAGCCTAGCCGTAGCAACAATAGCCATAGCCATAGCAGCCGGAGCAGTCATAGCCATAGCCATAGTAGCCATAGCCATAGCCACAGCAGCCATGCTCATAGCCATAGCCATAGTAGCCATAGCCATAGGTATAGCTGTACCAGCCAAAACAAAGCCACAGCCATAGCAGACATTGCCATAGCCGTAGCAGCCATAGCCATAGCCATAGCAGCCATAGCCATAGCCATAGCCATAGTAGCCATAGCCACAGCCATAGCAGCCGTAGCAATAGCCATAGCCGTCATAGCGATAGCCATTGCAGCCGTAGGCATAGCCATAGCAGCCATAGCCATAGCCCTAGCAGCCACGGCCACAGCCATAGCCAGAGCAGCCATAGCCATAGCCATAGCAGCCATAGCCACAGCCATAGCAGCTATAGCCATAACCATAGTAGCCATAGCCGTAGCCATAGCCATTGCCATTGCAGCATTAGCGATAGCAATAGCAGGCATAGCCATAGCCATAGCGGCCTAATCAGCCATAGCCGTAGCCATGGCCATAGCCATACCAGCCATAGCCATAGCCATAGCCTTAGCAGCAATAGCCATAGCCATGGCAGCCCTAGCAGCCATAGGCATAGCCATAGCAGCCATAGCCATAGCCATAGCACGCATACCGATAGCCATAGGAGCCGTAGCCATAGCCATACCAGCGATAGACATAGCCATATCAGCCATAGCCGTAGCCATAGCCGTAGCCATAGCATCCATAGCCATAGCCACAGCAGCGGTAGCCATAGCCATAGTCATAGCAGCCATAGCCATAGCCGTAGTAGCTATAGCAATAACCATAGCAGACATAGCCATAGCCGTAGCACGCATAGCGATAGCCATAGCAGCCATAACCATAGCCAGAGCAGCCATAGGCATAGCCACAGCCATAGCAGCGATAGCCATAGCCATAGCAGCCATAGGCATAGCAGCCATAGCCATAGCCATAGAAGCCATTGTCATAGCCATAGCCATAGCCACAGCAGCCATAGCCATAGCCATAGCAGCCATTTCATAGCCATAGCCATAGTAACAGCAGCGATAGCCATAGCCAGAGCAGACATAGCCATAGCCATAGCCACAGCAGCCAATGCCACAGCCACAGCAGTTATAGCCATAGCCGTAGCAGCCATAGGCATAGCTATACCAGGCATAGACATAGCAGCCATTGCCATGGACATTGCAGCCATAGCCATAGCCATAGCAGCCGTAGCCATAGCCATAGCCATATAAGCCATAGCCATAGCAGCCAGAGCCATAGCCATAGCAGCCGGAGCCATAGCCATAGCAGCTATAGCCATACCCAAAGCAGCAATAGCCACAGCCATAGCAGCCATAGGCATAGCAATAGGAATCATAGCCATAGCAATAGCACGCATAGCGATAGACATAGCAGCCTAGCCATAGCCATAGCAGCCACAGCCATATCCATAGGAGCCATAGCCATAGCCATAGCCATAGCAGCCGTAGCAGCCATAGCCATTGCCATAGCCATAGCAGCCATAGCCGTAGCCATTGCAGCCATAACAATAGCCATAGCAGCCGTAGCCATAGCCATAGCCGCCATAGCCATGGCCATAGCAGCCGTAGCCATATCCATAGGAGCCATAGCCACAGCCATAGCCATAGCAGCTATAGCAGCCATAGCCATAGCAGCCATAGCCATTGCCATAGCCATAGCAGCCATGGCCATAGCCATAGCCAGAGCTGCCGTAGCCATAGCCATAGCCGCCTTAACCATAGCCACAGCAGCCATAGCCCTAGCCACAGCTATAACAGCCATAGCCATAGCCACAGCCATAGCAGACATAGCCATAGCCATAGCAGCCGCAGCCATAGCCATAGCCGTAGCCATAGCCATAGCCATAGTAGCCATAGCCACAGCCATAGCAGCCGTAGCAATACCTATAACCATAGTAGCCATAGCCATAGCCATAGCCATAGTAGCCACAGCCAAAGCTATTGCAGCCATAGCCATAGCCATAGCAGCCGTAGCCATAGCCATAGCCGTCAGAGCGATAGCCATTGCAGCCGTAGGCATAGCCATAGCAGCCATAGCCATAGCTCTAGCAGCCACGGCCACAGCCATAGCCAGAGCAGCCATAGCCATAGCCATGGCAGCCATAGCCACAGCCATAGCAGCTATAGCCATAACCATAGTAGCCATAGCCATAGCCATAGCCATAGCCATAGCAGCCATGGCCATAGCCATAGCCAGAGCAGCCATAGCCATAGCCATAGCAGCCATAGCCATAGCCGTAGCCATAGCCATTGCCATTGCATCATTAGCGATAGCAATAGCAGGCATTGCCATAGCCATAGCAGCCATAGCCATAGCCCTAGCAGCCACGGCCACAGCCATAGCCAGAGCAGCCATAGCCATAGCCATAGCAGCCATAGCCACAGCCATAGCAGCTATAGCCATAACCAAAGTAGCCATAGCCATAGCCATAGCCATAGCCATAGCAGCCATGGCCATAGCCATAGCCAGAGCAGCCAGAGCCATAGCCATAGCAGCCATAGCCATAGCCGTAGCCATAGCCATTGCCATTGCATCATTAGCGATAGCAATAGCAGGCATTGCCATAGCCATAGCAGCCATAGCCATAGCCCTAGCAGCCACGGCCACAGCCATAGCCAGAGCAGCCATAGCCATAGCCATAGCAGCCATAGCCACAGCCATAGCAGCTATAGCCATAACCATAGTAGCCATAGCCATAGCCATAGCCATAGCCATAGCAGCCATGGCCATAGCCATAGCCAGAGCAGCCAGAGCCATAGCCATAGCAGCCATAGCCATAGCCGTAGCCATAGCCATTGCCATTGCAGCATTAGCGATAGCAATAGCAGGCATAGCCATAGCCATAGCGGCCTAATCAGCCATAGCCGTAGCCATGGCCATAGCCATACCAGCCATAGCCATAGCCATAGCCTTAGCAGCAATAGCCATAGCCATGGCAGCCCTAGCAGCCATAGGCATAGCCATAGCAGCCATAGCCATAGCCATAGCACGCATACCGATAGCCATAGGAGCCGTAGCCATAGCCATACCAGCGATAGACATAGCCATATCAGCCATAGCCGTAGCCATAGCCGTAGCCATAGCATCCATAGCCATAGCCACAGCAGCGGTAGCCATAGCCATAGTCTTAGCAGCCATAGCCATAGCCGTAGTAGCTATAGCAATAACCATAGCAGACATAGCCATAGCCGTAGCACGCATAGCGATAGCCATAGCAGCCATAACCATAGCCAGAGCAGCCATAGGCATAGCCACAGCCATAGCAGCGATAGCCATAGCCATAGCAGCCATAGGCATAGCAGCCATAGCCATAGCCATAGAAGCCATTGTCATAGCCATAGCCATAGCCACAGCAGCCATAGCCATAGCCATAGCAGCCATTTCATAGCCATAGCCATAGTAACAGCAGCGACAGCCATAGCCAGAGCAGACATAGCCATAGCCATAGCCACAGCAGCCAATGCCACAGCCACAGCAGTTATAGCCATAGCCGTAGCAGCCATAGGCATAGCTATACCAGCCATAGACATAGCAGCCATTGCCATGGACATTGCAGCCATAGCCATAGCCATAGCAGCCGTAGCCATAGCCATAGCCATATAAGCCATAGCCATAGCAGCCAGAGCCATAGCCATAGCAGCCGGAGCCATAGCCATAGCAGCTATAGCCATACCCAAAGCAGCAATAGCCACAGCCATAGCAGCCATAGGCATAGCAATAGGAATCATAGCCATAGCAATAGCACGCATAGCGATAGACATAGCAGCCTAGCCATAGCCATAGCAGCCACAGCCATATCCATAGGAGCCATAGCCATAGCCATAGCCATAGCAGCCGTAGCAGCCATAGCCATTGCCATAGCCATAGCAGCCATAGCCGTAGCCATTGCAGCCATAACAATAGCCATAGCAGCCGTAGCCATAGCCATAGCCGCCATAGCCATGGCCATAGCAGCCGTAGCCATATCCATAGGAGCCATAGCCACAGCCATAGCCATAGCAGCTATAGCAGCCATAGCCATAGCAGCCATAGCCATTGCCATAGCCATAGCAGCCATAGCCCTAGCCACAGCTATAACAGCCATAGCCATAGCCACAGCCATAGCAGACATAGCCATAGCCATAGCAGCCGCAGCCATAGCCATAGCCGTAGCCATAGCCATAGCCATAGTAGCCATAGCCACAGCCATAGCAGCCGTAGCAATACCTATAACCATAGTAGCCATAGCCATAGCCATAGCCATAGTAGCCACAGCCAAAGCTATTGCAGCCATAGCCATAGCCATAGCAGCCGTAGCCATAGCCATAGCCGTCAGAGCGATAGCCATTGCAGCCGTAGGCATAGCCATAGCAGCCATAGCCATAGCTCTAGCAGCCACGGCCACAGCCATAGCCAGAGCAGCCATAGCCATAGCCATAGCAGCCATAGCCACAGCCATAGCAGCTATAGCCATAACCATAGTAGCCATAGCCATAGCCATAGCCATAGCCATAGCAGCCATGGCCATAGCCATAGCCAGAGCAGCCATAGCCATAGCCATAGCAGCCATAGCCATAGCCGTAGCCATAGCCATTGCCATTGCATCATTAGCGATAGCAATAGCAGGCATTGCCATAGCCATAGCGGCCATATCAGCCATAGCCGTAGCCATGGAAATAGCCATACCAGCCATGGCCATAGCCATAGCAGCCATTTCATAGCCATAGCCATAGTAACAGCAGCGATAGCCATAGCCAGAGCAGACATAGCCATAGCCATAGCCACAGCAGCCAATGCCACAGCCATAGCAGTTATAGCCATAGCCGTAGCAGCCATAGGCATAGCTATACCAGCCATAGACATGGCAGCCATTGCCATGGACATTGCAGCCATAGCCATAGCCATAGCAGCCGTAGCCATAGCCATAGCCATAGCAGCCATAGCCATAGCAGCCAGAGCCATAGCCATAGCAGCCAGAGCCATAGCCATAGCAGCTATAGCCATACCCAAAGCAGCAATAGCCACAGCCATAGCAGCCATAGGCATAGCTATAGGAGCGATAGCCATAGCAATAGCACGCATAGCGATAGCCATAGCAGCCTAGCCATAGCCATAGCAGCCACAGCCATAGCCATAGCCACATCAGCCATTGCCATAGCCATAGCAGCAATAGCCATAGCCATAGCAGACATAGTCATAGCATTAGCAGCCATAGCCATAGCTATAACAGCCATAGCCACAGCAGCCATAGCCACAGCCATAGCAGGCATAGCCATAGCAGCCATAGCCGTAGCTATAGCAGCTGTAGCCATAGCCAAAGCAGCCATAGCCATAGCCATAGCAGCCATTGCCATGGCCATAGAAGCCATAGCCATAGCCATAGCCATAGCCATAGCCTTAGCAGCAATAGCCATAGCCATGGCAGCCCTAGCAGCCATAGCCATAGCCATAGCAGCCATAGCCATAGCCATAGCACGCATAGCGATAGCCATAGGAGCCGTAGCCATAGCCATACCAGCGATAGACATAGACATATCAGCCATAGCCGTAGCCATAGCCGTAGCCATAGCACGCATAGCCATAGCCACAGCAGCGGTAGCCATAGCCATAGTCTTAGCAGCCATAGCCATAGCCGTAGTAGCTATAGCAATAACCATAGCAGACATAGCCATAGCCGTAGCACGCATAGCGATAGCCATAGCAGCCATAACCATAGCCAGAGCAGCCATAGCCATAGCCATGGCAGCAATAGCCATATTCATAGCAGCCATGCCCATAGCCATAGCAGACATAGCCATAGCCATAGCAGCCATAGTCATAGCCATAGTAGACATAGCCATAGCCATAGCAGCAATAGCATCAGCCACAGCAGCCATAGGCATAGCCACAGCCATAGCAGCGATAGCCATAGCCATAGCAGCCATAGACATAGCAGCCATAGACATAGCAGCCATAGCCATAGCCATAGAAGCCATTGTCATAGCCATAGCCATAGCCACAGCAGAAATAGCCATAGCCATAGCAGCCATTTCATAGCCATAGCCATAGTAACAGCAGCGATAGCCATAGCCAGAGCAGACATAGCCATAGCCATAGCCACAGCAGCCAATGCCACAGCCATAGCAGTTATAGCCATAGCCGTAGCAGCCATCGGCATAGCTATACCAGCCATAGACATAGCAGCCATTGCCATGGACATTGCAGCCATAGCCATAGCCATAGCAGCCGTAGCCATAGCCATAGCCATAGCAGCCATAGCCATATCCATAGGAGCCATAGCCATAGCCATGGCCATAGCAGCCATAGCAGCCATAGCCGTTGCCATTGCATCATTAGCGATAGCAATAGCAGGCATTGCCATAGCCATAGCGGCCATATCAGCCATAGCCGTAGCCATGGAAATAGCCATACCAGCCATGGCCATAGCCATAGCAGCCATTTCATAGCCATAGCCATAGTAACAGCAGCGATAGCCATAGCCAGAGCAGACATAGCCATAGCCATAGCCACAGCAGCCAATGCCACAGCCATAGCAGTTATAGCCATAGCCGTAGCAGCCATAGGCATAGCTATACCAGCCATAGACATGGCAGCCATTGCCATGGACATTGCAGCCATAGCCATAGCCATAGCAGCCGTAGCCATAGCCATAGCCATAGCAGCCATAGCCATAGCAGCCAGAGCCATAGCCATAGCAGCCAGAGCCATAGCCATAGCAGCTATAGCCATACCCAAAGCAGCAATAGCCACAGCCATAGCAGCCATAGGCATAGCTATAGGAGCGATAGCCATAGCAATAGCACGCATAGCGATAGCCATAGCAGCCTATCCATAGCCATAGCAGCCACAGCCATAGCCATAGCCACATCAGCCATTGCCATAGCCATAGCAGCAATAGCCATAGCCATAGCAGACATAGTCATAGCATTAGCAGCCATAGCCATAGCTATAACAGCCATAGCCACAGCAGCCATAGCCACAGCCATAGCAGGCATAGCCATAGCAGCCATAGCCGTAGCTATAGCAGCTGTAGCCATAGCCAAAGCAGCCATAGCCATAGCCATAGCAGCCATTGCCATGGCCATAGAAGCCATAGCCATAGCCATAGCCATAGCCATAGCCTTAGCAGCAATAGCCATAGCCATGGCAGCCCTAGCAGCCATAGCCATAGCCATAGCAGCCATAGCCATAGCCATAGCACGCATAGCGATAGCCATAGGAGCCGTAGCCATAGCCATACCAGCGATAGACATAGACATATCAGCCATAGCCGTAGCCATAGCCGTAGCCATAGCATCCATAGCCATAGCCACAGCAGCGGTAGCCATAGCCATAGTCTTAGCAGCCATAGCCATAGCCGTAGTAGCTATAGCAATAACCATAGCAGACATAGCCATAGCCGTAGCACGCATAGCGATAGCCATAGCAGCCATAACCATAGCCAGAGCAGCCATAGCCATAGCCATGGCAGCAATAGCCATATTCATAGCAGCCATGCCCATAGCCATAGCAGACATAGCCATAGCCATAGCAGCCATAGTCATAGCCATAGTAGACATAGTCATAGCCATAGCAGCAATAGCATCAGCCACAGCAGCCATAGGCATAGCCACAGCCATAGCAGCGATAGCCATAGCCATAGCAGCCATAGACATAGCAGCCATAGACATAGCAGCCATAGCCATAGCCATAGAAGCCATTGTCATAGCCATAGCCATAGCCACAGCAGAAATAGCCATAGCCATAGCAGCCATTTCATAGCCATAGCCATAGTAACAGCAGCGATAGCCATAGCCAGAGCAGACATAGCCATAGCCATAGCCACAGCAGCCAATGCCACAGCCATAGCAGTTATAGCCATAGCCGTAGCAGCCATCGGCATAGCTATACCAGCCATAGACATAGCAGCGATTGCCATGGACATTGCAGCCATAGCCATAGCCATAGCAGCCGTAGCCATAGCCATAGCCATAGCAGCCATAGCCATATCCATAGGAGCCATAGCCATAGCCATGGCCATAGCAGCCATAGCAGCCATAGCCGTTGCCATAGCCATAGCAGCCATAGCCGTAGCCATTGCAGCCATAACAATAGCCATAGCAGCCGTAGCCATAGCCACAGCCGCCATAGCCATAGCCATAGCAGCCATAGCCATAGCCATAGCTATAGCAGCCATAGCCATAGCCACAGCCATAGCAGACATAGCCATAGCCATAGCAGCCGTAGCCATAGCCATAGCTATAGCAGCCGCAGCCATAGCCATAGCCATAGCAGCCAGAGCCATAACCATAGCAGCTATATACATACCCAGGCATAGCAATAGCCATAGCCATAGCAGCCGGAGCAATAGCCATAGCAGCTATAGCCAAAGCCATAATTGCCATAGCCATAGCCATAGCCGTAGCCATAGCAGACATAGCAGCCACAGCCATACCCATTGTAGCCACAGCCAAAGCTATTGCTGCCATAGCCATCGCCATAGTCATAGCAGCCATAGCCATAGCCATAGCAGCCATAGCAGCCATAGCCATAGCCATAGCAGCCATAGTCATAGCCATAGCACGCATAGCGACAGCCATAGCAGCCGTAGCCATAGCCAAAGCATCCAAAGCCATAGCCATATCAGCCATAGCCATAGCCAAAGCATCCATAGCCATAGCCATAGCGGCTATAGCCATAGCCATGTCAGCCATAGCCATAGCTATAGCAGCCATAGCCAAAGCAGCCATAGCCATAGCCATAGCAGCCATAGCCATAGCCATAGCAGCCATAGGCATAGCCATACGAGCCGTAGCCACAGCCATAGCCATAGCCATAGCCTTAGCAGCAATAGCCATAGCCATGGCAGCCCTAGCAGCCATAGCCATAGCCATAGCAGCCATAGCCATAGCCATAGCACGCATAGCGATAGCCATAGGAGCCGTAGCCATAGCCATACTAGCGATAGACATAGACATATCAGCCATAGCCGTAGCCATAGCCGTAGCCATAGCATCCATAGACATAGCCACAGCAGCGGTAGCCATAGCCATAGTCTTAGCAGCCATAGCCATAGCCGTAGTAGCCATAGCAATAACCATAGCAGACATAGCCATAGCCGTAGCACGCATAGCGATAGCCATAGCAGCCATAACCATAGCCAGAGCAGCCATAGCCATAGCCATGGCAGCAATAGCCATATTCATAGCAGCCATGCCCATAGCCATAGCAGACATAGCCATAGCCATAGCAGCCATAGTCATAGCCATAGTAGACATAGCCATAGCCATAGCAGCAATAGCATCAGCCACAGCAGCCATAGGCATAGCCACAGCCATAGCAGCGATAGCCATAGCCATAGCAGCCATAGACATAGCAGCCATAGCCATAGCCATAGAAGCCATTGTCATAGCCATAGCCATAGCCACAGCAGAAATAGCCATAGCCATAGCAGCCATTTCATAGCCATAGCCATAGTAACAGCAGCGATAGCCATAGCCAGAGCAGACATAGCCATAGCCATAGCCACAGCAGCCAATGCCACAGCCATAGCAGTTATAGCCATAGCCGTAGCAGCCATCGGCATAGCTATACCAGCCATAGACATAGCAGCCATTGCCATGGACATTGCATCCATAGCCATAGCCATAGCAGCCGTAGCCATAGCCATAGCCATAGCAGCCATAGCCATATCCATAGGAGCCATAGCCATAGCCATGGCCATAGCAGCCATAGCAGCCATAGCCGTTGCCATAGCCATAGCAGCCATAGCCGTAGCCATTGCAGCCATAACAATAGCCATAGCAGCCGTAGCCATAGCCACAGCCGCCATAGCCATAGCCATAG
Organism: Calliopsis andreniformis; assembly: GCF_051401765.1. Taxonomy (NCBI): domain Eukaryota; kingdom Metazoa; phylum Arthropoda; class Insecta; order Hymenoptera; family Andrenidae; genus Calliopsis; species Calliopsis andreniformis. The sequence continues at coordinate 621,516 of NW_027480567.1, forward strand.
CAGCCATAGCCATAGACATAGCTATAGCAGCCATAGCCATAGCCACAGCCATAGCAGACATAGCCATAGCCATAGCAGCCGTAGCCATAGCCATAGCTATAGCAGCCATAGCCATAGCCACAGCCATAGCAGTCATAGCCATAGCCATAGCAGCCCCAGCCATAGCCATAGCCATAGCAGCCAGAGCCATAACCATAGCAGCTATATACATACCCAGGCATTGCAATAGCCATAGCCATAGCAGCCGGAGCCATAGCCATAGCAGCTATAGCCAAAGCCATAATTGCCATAGCCATAGCCATAGCCGTAGCCATAGCAGACATAGCAGCCACAGCCATACCCATTGGAGCCACAGCCAAGGCTATTGCTGCCATAGCCATCGCCATAGTCACAGCAGCCATAGCCATAGCCATAGCAGCCATAGCAGCCATAGCCATAGCCATAGCAGCCATAGTCATAGCCATAGCACGCATAGCGACAGCCATAGCAGCCGTAGCCATAGCCAAAGCAGCCAAAGCCATAGCCATATCAGCCATAGCTATAGCCAAAGCATCCATAGCCATAGCCATAGCGGCTATAGCCATAGCCATATCAGCCATAGCCATAGCTATAGCAGCCATAGCCAAAGCAGCCATAGCCATAGCCATAGCAGCCATAGCCATAGCAGCCATAGGCATAGCCATACGAGCCGTAGCCAATGCCATAGCCACAGCAGCCATAGCCATAGCCACAGACATAGCAGCAATAGACATAGCCATAGCAGCCATAGCCATAGCAATAGCACGCATAGCGATAGCCATAGCAGCCATAGCCATAGCGATAGCACGCATAGCGATAGCCATAGCAGCCGCAGCCATAGCCATTGCCGCCGTAGCCATAGCTGCCATAGCCATAGCCATAGCAGCCATAGCCATAGCCATAGCAGCCGCAGCCATTGCCATAGCCATAGCAGCCATAGCTATATCCATAGCAGCCATAGCCATAGCCATAGCCATAGCAGCCATAGACATAGCCATAGCATGCATAGCGACAGCCATAGCAACCGTGGCCATAGCCATAACAGCCACAGCCATAGCCATATCAGCCATAGCCATAGCCATTGCCATAGCAGCAATCGCCAGAGCCATAGCAGACATAGCCATAGCCATTGCAGCTATAGCCATAGACACAGCACGCATAACGACAGCTACAGCAGCCGTAGCCATAGCCAAAGTAGCCATAGCCACAGCCATAGCAGCAATAGCTATAGCCATAGCCATAGCCATAGCAGCCATAGCCATAGCCATATCAGCCATAGTCATAGCCATATCCATAGCAGCAATAGTCATAGCCATAGCAGCCCTAGCAGCCCTAGCCATAGCCATAGCAGTCATAGCCATAGCCATAGCCATAGCCATAGCAGCAATAGCAATAGCCATAGCAGCCATAGCAGCCATAGCTATATCCATAGCAGCCATAGCCATAGCCACAGCCACAGCAGCCATAAACATAGCCACAGCCACAGTAGCCAATGCCATAGCCATAGCAGTTATAGCTATAGCCGTAGCAGCCATAGCCATAGCCATATCAGCCATAGTCATAGGCATATCCATAGCAGCAATAGTCATAGCCATAGCAGCCCTAGCAGCCCTAGCCATAGCCATAGCAGTCATAGCCATAGCCATAGCAGTACCCATAGCAGCAATAGCCATAGCCATTGCAGCCATAGCAGCCATAGTCATAGCCATAGCAGCCATAGCCATAGCAATAGCACGCATAGCGATAGCCATAGCAGGCGCAGCCATAGCCATAGCAGCCGTAGCCATAGCCATAGCAGCCGTAGCCATAGCCATAGCAGCCATAGCCGTAGCCATCGCAGGCGTAGCCATATCCATAGCCATAGCCATAGCCATAGCAGCCATAGCAATAGCCATAGCAGCCATAGCCATAGCCACAGCAGCCATCGCCACGGCCATAGCAGCAATAGCCATATCCATAGGAGCCATAGCCATAGCCATAGCCTTAGCAGCCATAGTAATAGCCATAGCTGCCATAGCCATAGCCATAGCAGACATAGCCATAGCCATAGCAGCCCCAGCGATAGCCATGGCAGCCGTAGACATTGCCATAGCCATAGCAGCCATAGCTATATCCATAGCAGCCATAGCCATAGCCATAGCCATAGCAGCCATAGACATAGCCATAGCACGCATAGCGACAGCCATAGCAACCGTGGCCATAGTCATAACAGCCACAGCCATAGCCATATCAGCCATAGCCATAGCCATTGCCATAGCAGCAATAGCCAGAGCCGTAGCAGCCATAGCCATAGCTATTGCAGCCATATCCAAAGCAGCCATAGCCATAGCCATAGCAGCCATTGCCGTAGCCATAGCAGCGGTAACCATAGCCATAGTCTTAGCAGCCATAGCCATAGCCGTAGTAGCTATAGCAATAACCATAGCAGACATAGCCATAGCCGTAGCAAGCATAGCGATAGCCATAGCAGCCATAGCCATAGCCAGAGCAGCCATAGCCATAGCCATGGCAGCAATAGCCATATTCATAGCAGCCATGCCCATAGCCATAGCAGACATAGCCATAGCCATAGCAGCCATAGTCATAGCCATAGTAGACACAGCCATAGCCATAGCAGCCATAGGCATAGCCACAGCCATAGCAGCGATACCCATAACCATAGCAGCCATAGACATAGCAGCCATAGCCATAGCCATAGAAGCCATTGTCATAGCCATAGCCATAGCCACAGCAGCCATAGCCATAGCCATAGCAGCCATTTCATAGCCATAGCCATAGTAACAGCAGCGGTAGCCATAGCCAGAGCAGACATAGCCATAGCCATAGCCACAGCAGCCAATGCCACAGCCATAGCAGTTATAGCCATAGCCGTAGCAGCCATAGGCATACCTATACCAGCCATAGGCATAGCAGCCATTGCCATGGACATTGCAGCCATAGCCATAGCCATAACAGCCGTAGCCATAGCCATAGCCATAGCAGCCATAGCCATAGCAGCCAGAGCCATAGCCATAGCAGCCAGAGCCATAGCCATAATAGCTATAGCCATACCCAAAGCAGCAATAGCCACAGCCATAGCAGCCATAGGCATAGCTATAGGAGCCATAGCCATAGCAATAGCACGCATAGCGATAGACATAGCAGCCTAGCCATAGCCATAGCAGCCACAGCCATAGCCATAGCCACATCAGCCATTGCCATAGCCATAGCCATAGCAGCAATAGCCATAGCCATAGCAGCCATAGTCATAGCATTAGCAGCCATAGCCATAGCTACAGCAGCCATAGCCAGAGCAGCCATAGCCACAGCCACAGCATGCATAGCCATAGCAGCCAGAGCCGTAGCTATAGCAGCTGTAGCCATAGCCAAAGTAGCCATAGCCATAGCCATAGCAGCCATAGCCACGGCCATAGCAGCCATAGCCATATCCGTAGGAGCCATAGCCATAGCCATAGCCATAGCCATAGCAGCCATAGCAGCCATAGCCATTGCCATAGCCATAGCAGCCATAGCCGTAGCCATTGCAGCCATAACAATAGCCATAGCAGCCGTAGCCATAGCCATAGCCGCCATAGGCATGGCCATAGCAGCCATAGCCATATCCATAGCAGCCATAGCCATTGCCACAGCCACAGCAGCCATAAACATAGCCATAGCCACAGTAGCCAATGCCACAGCCATAGCAGTTATAGCCATAGCCGTAGCAGCCATCGCCAAAGCATCCATAGCCATAGCCATGGCAGCTATAGCCATAGCCATATCAAGCATAGCCATAGCTATAGCAGCCATAGCCAAAACAGCCATAGCCATAGCCATAGCAGTCATAGCCATAGCCATATCAGCCATAGCCATAGCCAAAGCATCCATACCCATAGCCATTGCAGCTATAGCCATAGCCATATCAGCCATAGCCATAGCTATAGCAGCCATATCCAAAGCAGCCATAGCCGTAACCATAGCAGCCATAGCCATAGCCATAGCAGCCGTAGCCATAGCAATAGCACGCATAGCGATAGCCATAGCAGCCGCAGCCATAGCCATAGCAGCCGTAGCCATAGCAATAGCACGCATAGCGATAGCCATAGCAGCCGCAGCCATAGCCATAGCAGCCGTAGCCATAGCTGCCATAGCCATAGCCATAGCTGGAATAGCCTTAGCCAGAGCAGCCAATGACATAGCCATAGCAGTTATAGCCATAGCCGTAGCAGCCATAGGCATAGCTATACCAGCCATAGACATAGCAGCCATAGCCATAGCCATAGCAGCCATAGACATAGCCATAGCCTTAGTCATAGCAGCCATAGCCATAGTAATAGCACGCATACCGATAGCCATAGCAGCCGCAGCCATAGCCATAGCAGCCATAGCCATAGCAATAGCACGCATATCGATAGCCTTAGCAGGCGCAGCCATAGCCATAGCAGCCGTACCCATAGCCATAGCAGCCACAGCCATAGCCATAGCAGCAGTAGCCATAGCCATAGCAGCCATAGCCGTAGCCATCGCAGGCATAGACATGTCCATAGCCATAGCCATAGCCACAGCAGCCATCGCCACGGCCATAGCAGCCATAGCCATATCAATAGGAGCCATAGCCATAGCCATAGCCTTAGCAGCCATAGTAATAGCCATAGCAGCCATAGCCATAGCCATAGCAGGCATAGCCATAGCCATAGCAGCCACAGCGATAGCCATGGCAGCCGTAGCCATTGCCATAGCCATAGCAGCCATAGCTATATCCATAGCAGCCATAGCCACAGCCATAGCCACAGCAGCCATAGACATAGCCATAGCACGCATAGCGACAGCCATAGCAGCCGTGGCCATAGCCATAACAGCCACAGCCATAGCCATATCAGCCATAGCCAAAGCCATTGCCATAGCAGCAATAGCCAGAGCCATAGCAGCCATAGCCATAGCCATTCCAGCCATAGCCATAGCCACAGCACGCATAACGACAGCCACAGCAGCCGTAGCCATATCCATAGCAGCCATGCCCATAGCCATAGCAGACATAGCCATAGCCATAGCAGCCATAGTCATAGCCATAGTAGACATAGCCATAGCCATAGCAGCAATAGCATCAGCCACAGCAGCCATAGGCATAGCCACAGCCATAGCAGCGATAGCCATAGCCATAGCAGCCATAGACATAGCAGCCATAGCCATAGCCATAGAAGCCATTGTCATAGCCATAGCCATAGCCACAGCAGAAATAGCCATAGCCATAGCAGCCATTTCATAGCCATAGCCATAGTAACAGCAGCGATAGCCATAGCCAGAGCAGACATAGCCATAGCCATAGCCACAGCAGCCAATGCCACAGCCATAGCAGTTATAGCCATAGCCGTAGCAGCCATCGGCATAGCTATACCAGCCATAGACATAGCAGCCATTGCCATGGACATTGCAGCCATAGCCATAGCCATAGCAGCCGTAGCCATAGCCATAGCCATAGCAGCCATAGCCATATCCATAGGAGCCATAGCCATAGCCATGGCCATAGCAGCCATAGCAGCCATAGCCGTTGCCATAGCCATAGCAGCCATAGCCGTAGCCATTGCAGCCATAACAATAGCCATAGCAGCCGTAGCCATAGCCACAGCCGCCATAGCCATAGCCATAGCAGCCATAGCCATAGACATAGCTATAGCAGCCATAGCCATAGCCACAGCCATAGCAGACATAGCCATAGCCATAGCAGCCGTAGCCATAGCCATAGCTATAGCAGCCATAGCCATAGCCACAGCCATAGCAGTCATAGCCATAGCCATAGCAGCCGCAGCCATAGCCATAGCCATAGCAGCCAGAGCCATAACCATAGCAGCTATATACATACCCAGGCATTGCAATAGCCATAGCCATAGCAGCCGGAGCCATAGCCATAGCAGCTATAGCCAAAGCCATAATTGCCATAGCCATAGCCATAGCCGTAGCCATAGCAGACATAGCAGCCACAGCCATACCCATTGTAGCCACAGCCAAGGCTATTGCTGCCATAGCCATCGCCATAGTCACAGCAGCCATAGCCATAGCCATAGCAGCCATAGCAGCCATAGCCATAGCCATAGCAGCCATAGTCATAGCCATAGCACGCATAGCGACAGCCATAGCAGCCGTAGCCATAGCCAAAGCAGCCAAAGCCATAGCCATATCAGCCATAGCTATAGCCAAAGCATCCATAGCCATAGCCATAGCGGCTATAGCCATAGCCATATCAGCCATAGCCATAGCTATAGCAGCCATAGCCAAAGCAGCCATAGCCATAGCCATAGCAGTCATAGCCATAGCCATAGCAGCCATAGGCATAGCCATACGAGCCGTAGCCGATGCCATAGCCACAGCAGCCATAGCCATAGCCACAGACATAGCAGCAATAGACATAGCCATAGCAGCCATAGCCATAGCAATAGCACGCATAGCGATAGCCATAGCAGCCATAGCCATAGCGATAGCACGCATAGCGATAGCCATAGCAGCCGCAGCCATAGCCATAGCCGCCGTAGCCATAGCTGCCATAGCCATAGCCATAGCAGCCATAGCCATAGCCATAGCAGCCGCAGCCATTGCCATAGCCATAGCAGCCATAGCTATATCCATAGCAGCCATAGCCATAGCCATAGCCATAGCAGCCATAGACATAGCCATAGCATGCATAGCGACAGCCATAGCAACCGTGGCCATAGCCATAACAGCCACAGCCATAGCCATATCAGCCATAGCCAAAGCCATTGCCATAGCAGCAATAGCCAGAGCCATAGCAGCCATAGCCATAGCCATTCCAGCCATAGCCATAGCCACAGCACGCATAACGACAGCCACAGCAGCCGTAGCCATATCCATAGCAGCCATAGCCATAGCCATATCAGCCATAGCCATAGCCATAGCAGCAATAGCAATAGCCATAGCCATAGCCATAGCAGCCATAGCCATAGCCATATCAGCCATAGTCATAGCCATATCCATAGCAGCAATAGTCATAGCCATAGCAGCCCTAGCAGCCCTAGCCATAGCCATAGCAGTCATAGCCATAGCCATAGCCATAGCCATAGCAGCAATAGCAATAGCCATAGCAGCCATAGCAGCCATAGCTATATCCATAGCAGCCATAGCCATAGCCACAGCCACAGCAGCCATAAACATAGCCACAGCCACAGTAGCCAATGCCATAGCCATAGCAGTTATAGCTATAGCCGTAGCAGCCATAGCCATAGCCATATCAGCCATAGTCATAGGCATATCCATAGCAGCAATAGTCATAGCCATAGCAGCCCTAGCAGCCCTAGCCATAGCCATAGCAGTCATAGCCATAGCCATAGCAGTACCCATAGCAGCAATAGCCATAGCCATTGCAGCCATAGCAGCCATAGTCATAGCCATAGCAGCCATAGCCATAGCAATAGTACGCATAGCGATAGCCATAGCAGGCGCAGCCATAGCCATAGCAGCCGTAGCCATAGCCATAGCAGCCGTAGCCATAGCCATAGCAGCCATAGCCGTAGCCATCGCAGGCGTAGCCATATCCATAGCCATAGCCATAGCCATAGCAGCCATAGCAATAGCCATAGCAGCCATAGCCATAGCCACAGCAGACATCGCCACGGCCATAGCAGCAATAGCCATATCCATAGGAGCCATAGCCATAGCCATAGCCTTAGCAGCCATAGTAATAGCCATAGCTGCCATAGCCATAGCCATAGCAGACATAGCCATAGCCATAGCAGCCCCAGCGATAGCCATGGCAGCCGTAGACATTGCCATAGCCATAGCAGCCATAGCTATATCCATAGCAGCCATAGCCATAGCCATAGCCATATCAGCCATAGACATAGCCATAGCACGCATAGCGACAGCCATAGCAATCGTGGCCATAGTCATAACAGCCACAGCCATAGCCATATCAGCCATAGCCATAGCCATTGCCATAGCAGCAATAGCCAGAGCCGTAGCAGCCATAGCCATAGCTATTGCAGCCATAGCCATAGCCACAGCACGCATAACGATAGCCACAGCAGCCGTAGCCATATCCATAGCAGCCATAGCCATAGCCATATCAGCCATAGCCATAGCCATAGCAGCAATAGCAATAGCCATAGCAGCCATAGCAGCCATAGCAGCCATAGCTATATCCATAGCAGCCATAGCCATTGCCACAGCCACAGCAGCCATAAACATAGCCATAGCCACAGTAGCCAATGCCATAGCCATAGCAGTTATAGCCATAGCCGTAGCAGCCATCGCCAAAGCATCCATAGCCATAGCCATGGCAGCTATAGCCATAGCCATATCAAGCATAGCCATAGCTATAGCAGCCATAGCCAAAACAGCCATAGCCATAGCCATATCAGCCATAGCCATAGCCAAAGCATCCATACCCATAGCCATTGCAGCTATAGCCATAGCCATATCAGCCATAGCCATAGCTATAGCAGCCATATCCAAAGCAGCCATAGCCGTAACCATAGCAGCCATAGCCATAGCCATAGCAGCCGTAGCCAAAGCCATTGCCATAGCAGCAATAGCCAGAGCCATAGCAGCCATAGCCATAGCCATTCCAGCCATAGCCATAGCCACAGCACGCATAACGACAGCCACAGCAGACGTAGCCATAGCCATAGCAGCCGTACCCATAGCCATAGCAGCCACAGCCATAGCCATAGCAGCAGTAGCCATAGCCATAGCAGCCATAGCCGTAGCCATCGCAGGCATAGACATGTCCATAGCCATAGCCATAGCCACAGCAGCCATCGCCACGGCCATAGCAGCCATAGCCATATCAATAGGAGCCATAGCCATAGCCATAGCCTTAGCAGCCATAGTAATAGCCATAGCAGCCATAGCCATAGCCATAGCAGGCATAGCCATAGCCATAGCAGCCACAGCGATAGCCATGGCAGCCGTAGCCATTGCCATAGCCATAGCAGCCATAGCTATATCCATAGCAGCCATAACCACAGCCATAGCCACAACAGCCATAGACATAGCCATAGCACGCATAGCGACAGCCATAGCAGCCGTGGCCATAGCCATAACAGCCACAGCCATAGCCATATCAGCCATAGCCAAAGCCATTGCCATAGCAGCAATAGCCAGAGCCATAGCAGCCATAGCCATAGCCATTCCAGCCATAGCCATAGCCACAGCACGCATAACGACAGCCACAGCAGCCGTAGCCATATCCATAGCAGCCATAGCCATAGCCATATCAGCCATAGCCATAGCCATAGCAGCAATAGCAATAGCCATAGCAGCCATAGCAGCCATAGCAGCCATAGCTGTATCCATAGCAGCCATAGCCATAGCCACAGCCAAGGCAGCCATAAACACAGCCATAGCCACAGTAGCCAATGCCATAGCCATAGCAGTTATAGCCATAGCCGTAGCAGCCATAGGCATAGCAATACCAGCCATAGACATAGCAGCCATAGTCATAGCCATAGCAGCCATTGCCGTAGCCATAGCAGCGGTAGCCATAGCCATAGTCTTAGCAGCCATAGCCATAGCCGTAGTAGCTATAGCAATAACCATAGCAGACATAGCCATAGCCGTAGCAAGCATAGCGATAGCCATAGCAGCCATAGCCATAGCCAGAGCAGCCATAGCCATAGCCATGGCAGCAATAGCCATATTCATAGCAGCCATGCCCATAGCCATAGCAGACATAGCCATAGCCATAGCAGCCATAGTCATAGCCATAGTAGACACAGCCATAGCCATAGCAGCCATAGCATCAGCCACAGCAGCCATAGGCATAGCCACAGCCATAGCAGCGATAGCCATAACCATAGCAGCCATAGACATAGCAGCCATAGCCATAGCCATAGAAGCCATTGTCATAGCCATAGCCATAGCCACAGCAGCCATAGCCATAGCCATAGCAGCCATTTCATAGCCATAGCCATAGTAACAGCAGCGGTAGCCATAGCCAGAGCAGACATAGCCATACCCATAGCCACAGCAGCCAATGCCACAGCCATAGCAGTTATAGCCATAGCCGTAGCAGCCATAGGCATACCTATACCAGCCATAGGCATAGCAGCCATTGCCATGGACATTGCAGCCATAGCCATAGCCATAGCAGCCGTAGCCATAGCCATAGCCATAGCAGCCATAGCCATAGCAGCCAGAGCCATAGCCATAGCAGCCAGAGCCATAGCCATAATAGCTATAGCCATACCCAAAGCAGCAATAGCCACAGCCATAGCAGCCATAGGCATAGCTATAGGAGCCATAGCCATAGCAATAGCACGCATAGCGATAGACATAGCAGCCTAGCCATAGCCATAGCAGCCACAGCCATAGCCATAGCCACATCAGCCATTGCCATAGCCATAGCCATAGCAGCAATAGCCATAGCCATAGCAGCCATAGTCATAGCATTAGCAGCCATAGCCATAGCTACAGCAGCCAGAGCCAGAGCAGCCATAGCCACAGCCACACCATGCATAGCCATAGCAGCCAGAGCCGTAGCTATAGCAGCTGTAGCCATAGCCAAAGTAGCCATAGCCATAGCCATAGCAGCCATAGCCATGGCCATAGCAGCCATAGCCATATCCGTAGGAGCCATAGCCATAGCCATAGCCATAGCAGCCATAGCAGCCATAGCCATTGCCATAGCCATAGCAGCCATAGCCGTAGCCATTGCAGCCATAACAATAGCCATAGCAGCCGTAGCCATAGCCATAGCCGCCATAGCCATGGCCATAGCAGCCATAGCCATATCCATAGCAGCCATAGCCATTGCCACAGCCACAGCAGCCATAAACATAGCCATAGCCACAGTAGCCAATGCCATAGCCATAGCAGTTATAGCCATAGCCGTAGCAGCCATCGCCAAAGCATCCATAGCCATACCCATGGCAGCTATAGCCATAGCCATATCAAGCATAGCCATAGCTATAGCAGCCATAGCCAAAACAGCCATAGCCATAGCCATAGCAGTCATAGCCATAGCCATATCAGCCATAGCCATAGCCAAAGCATCCATACCCATAGCCATTGCAGCTATAGCCATAGCCATATCAGCCATAGCCATAGCTATAGCAGCCATATCCAAAGCAGCCATAGCCGTAACCATAGCAGCCATAGCCATAGCCATAGCAGCCGTAGCCATAGCAATAGCACGCATAGCGATAGCCATAGCAGCCGCAGCCATAGCCATAGCAGCCGTAGCCATAGCTGCCATAGCCATAGCCATAGCTGGAATAGCCTTAGCCAGAGCAGCCAATGACATAGCCATAGCAGTTATAGCCATAGCCGTAGCAGCCATAGGCATAGCTATACCAGCCATAGACATAGCAGCCATAGCCATAGCCATAGCAGCCATAGACATAGCCATAGCCTTAGTCATAGCAGCCATAGCCATAGTAATAGCACGCATACCGTTTGCCATAGCAGCCGCAGCCATAGCCATAGCAGCCATAGCCATAGCAATAGCACGCATATCGATAGCCTTAGCAGGCGCAGCCATAGCCATAGCAGCCGTACCCATAGCCATAGCAGCCACAGCCATAGCCATAGCAGCAGTAGCCATAGCCATAGCAGCCATAGCCGTAGCCATCGCAGGCATAGACATGTCCATAGCCATAGCCATAGCCACAGCAGCCATCGCCACGGCCATAGCAGCCATAGCCATATCAATAGGAGCCATAGCCATAGCCATAGCCTTAGCAGCCATAGTAATAGCCATAGCAGCCATAGCCATAGCCATAGCAGGCATAGCCATAGCCATAGCAGCCACAGCGATAGCCATGGCAGCCGTAGCCATTGCCATAGCCATAGCAGCCATAGCTATATCCATAGCAGCCATAGCCACAGCCATAGCCACAGCAGCCATAGACATAGCCATAGCACGCATAGCGACAGCCATAGCAGCCGTGGCCATAGCCATAACAGCCACAGCCATAGCCATATCAGCCATAGCCAAAGCCATTGCCATAGCAGCAATAGCCAGAGCCATAGCAGCCATAGCCATAGCCATTCCAGCCATAGCCATAGCCACAGCACGCATAACGACAGCCGCAGCAGCCGTAGCCATATCCATAGCAGCCATAGCCATAGCCATATCAGCCATAGCCATAGCCATAGCAGCAATAGCAATAGCCATAGCAGCCATAGCAGCCATAGCAGCCATAGCTGTATCCATAGCAGCCATAGCCATAGCCACAGCCAAGGCAGCCATAAACACAGCCATAGCCACAGTAGCCAATGCCATAGCCATAGCAGTTATAGCCATAGCCGTAGCAGCCATAGGCATAGCAATACCAGCCATAGACATAGCAGCCATAGTCATAGCCATAGCAGCTATAGCCATAACCAAAGCATCCAGAGCCATAGCCATAGCAGCTATAGCCATACCCAAAGCAGCCATAGCCAAAGCTATTGCAGCCATAGCCATAGCCATAGCAGCCATAGCCATAGCCATAGCAGCCAGAGCCACAGCCATAGCAGCTTTATCCATACCCAGGCATAGCATCAGCCATAGCCATAGCAGCCGGAGCCAAAGCCATAGCAGCTATAGCCATAGCCATAATAGCCATAGCCATAGCCATAGCCATAGCCATAGCCATTGCAGTCACAGCCATAGCCACAGCACGCATAACGACAGCCACAGCAGCCGTAGCCATAGCCATAGCAGCCATAGCCATAGCCATATCAGCCATAGCCATAGCCATAGCAGCAATAGCAATAGCCATAGCAGCCATAGCAGCCATAGCTATATCCATAGCAGCCATAGCCATAGCCACAGCCACAGCAGCCATAAACATAGCCACAGCCACAGTAGCCAATGCCATAGCCATAGCAGTTATAGCTATAGCCGTAGCAGCCATAGGCATAGCAATACCAGCCATAGACATAGCAGCCATAGCCATAGCCATAGCAGCCATTGCCGTAGCCATAGCAGCGGTAGCCATAGCCATAGTCTTAGCAGCCATAGTCATAGCCATAGTAGACACAGCCATAGCCATAGCAGCCATAGCATCAGCCACAGCAGCCATAGGCATAGCCACAGCCATAGCAGCGATAGCCATAACCATAGCAGCCATAGACATAGCAGCCATAGCCATAGCCATAGAAGCCATTGTCATAGCCATAGCCATAGCCACAGCAGCCATAGCCATAGCCATAGCAGCCATTTCATAGCCATAGCCATAGTAACAGCAGCGATAGCCATAGCCATAGCAGCCATTTCATAGCCATAGCCATAGTAACAGCAGCGATAGCCATAGCCAGAGCAGACATAGCCATAGCCATAGCCACAGCAGCCAATGCCACAGCCATAGCAGTTATAGCCATAGCCGTAGCAACCATAGGCATAGCTATAGGAGCCATAGCCATAGCAATAGCACGCATAGCGATAGACATAGCAGCCTAGCCATAGCCATAGCAGCCACAGCCATAGCCATAGCCACATCAGCCATTGCCATAGCCATAGCCATAGCAGCCGTAGCCATAGCCATAGCTGCCATAGCCATAGCCCTAGCAGCCATGGCCAAGGCCATACCCAGAGCAGCCATAGCCATAGCCATAGCAGCCATAGCCATAGCCATAGCAGCTATAGCCATACCCAAAGCAGCCATAGCTATAGCCATAGCAGCCATAGCAGCCATAGCCATAGCCATAGCAGCCATAGCCATAGCCATAGCCACAGACATAGCAGCAATAGCCAGAGCCATAGCAGACATGGCTATAGCCATTGCAGCCATAGCCATAGACACAGCACGCATAACGACAGCCACAGCAGCCGTAGCCATAGCCAAAGTAGCCAAAGCCACAGCCATAGCCAAAGTAGCCATAGCCACAGCCATAGCAGCAATAGCCATAGCCATAGCCATAGCCATAGCAGCCATAGCCATAGCCATATCAGCCATAGTCATAGCCATATCCATAGCAGCAATAGTCATAGCCATAGCAGCCCTAGCAGCCATAGCCATAGCCATAGCAGTCATAGCCATATCCATAGCAGCAATAGTCATAGCCATAGCAGCCCTAGCAGCCATAGCCATAGCCATAGCAGTCATAGCCATAGCCATAGCAGTACCCATAGCAGCAATAGCCATAGCCATAGCAGCCATAGCAGCCATAGTCATAGCCATAGCCTTAGCAGCAATAGCCATAGCCATGGCAGCCAGAGCCATTGCCATAGCCATAGCAGCCATAGCTATATCCATGGCAGCCATAGCCACAGCCATAGCCATAGCAGCCATAGACATAGCCATAGCACGCATAGCGACAGCCATAGCAACCGTGGCCATAGCCATAACAGCCACAGCCATAGCCATATCAGCCATAGCCATAGCCATTGCCATAGCAGCAATAGCCAGAGCCATAGCAGCCATAGCCATAGCCATTCCAGCCATAGCCATAGCCACAGCACGCATAACGACAGCCACAGCAGCCGTAGCCATAGCCATAGCAGCCATAGCCATAGCCCTAGCAGCCATGGCCACAGCCATAGCCAGAGCAGCCATAGCCATAGCCATAGCAGCCATAGCCATAGCCATAGCAGCTATAGCCATATCCAAAGCTGCCATAGCTATAGCCATAGCAGCCATAGCAGCCATAGCCATAGCCATAGCAGCCATAGCCATAGCCATAGCAGCCATAGCCATGGCCGTAGCCATAGCCATTGCCATTGCAGCATTAGCGATAGCAATAGCAGGCATAGCCATAGCCATAGCGGCCATATCAGCCATAGCCGTAGCCATGGCCATAGCCATCCCGCTTATGGCCATAGCCATAGCAACAATAGCCACAGCCATAGTAGCCACAGCCAAAGCTTTAGCAGCGATATTCATAGCCATAGCAGCCATAGCAGACATAGCCATAGCCATAGCCATACCAGCCATAGCCATAGCCATAGTCACAGCAGTCATAGCCATAGCCATAGCAGCCATAGCCATAGCCATAGAAGCCATAGCCATAGCCATAGCCATAGCCATAGCCTTAGCAGCAATAGCCATAGCCATGGCAGCCATAGCAGCCATAGCCATAGCCATAGCAGCCATAGCCATAGCCATAGCTCGCATAGCGATAGCCATAGGAGCCGTAGCCATAGCCATACCAGCGATAGATATAGCCATATCAGCCATAGTCGTAGCCATAGCCGTAGCCGTAGCATTCATAGCCATAGCCACAGCAGCGGTAGCCATAGCCATAGTCTTAGCAGCCATAGCCATAGCCGTAGTACCTATAGCAATAACCATAGCAGACATAGCCATAGCCGTAGCACGCATAGCGATAGCCATAGCAGCCATAACCATAGCCAGAGCAGCCATAGCCATAGCCATGGCAGCAATAGCCATATTCATAGCAGCCATACCCATAGCCATAGCAGACATAGCCATAGCCATACCAGCCATAGTCTTAGCCATAGTAGCCATAGCCATAGCCATAGCAGCCATAGCATCAGCCACAGCAGCCATAGGCATAGCCTCAGCCATAGCAGCGGTAGCCATAGCCATAGCAGCAATAGACATAGCAGCCATAGCCATAGCCATAGAAGCCATTGTCATAGCCATAGCCATAGCCACAGCAGCCATAGCCATAGCCATAGCAGCCATTTCATAGCCATAGCCATAGCCACAGCAGCGATAGCCATAGCCAGAGCAGACATAGCCATAGCCATAGCCACAGCAGCCAATGCCATAGCCATAGCAGTTATAGCCATAGCCGTAGCAGCCACAGGCATAGCTATACCAGCCATAGACATAGCAGCCATTGCCATGGACATTGCAGCCATAGCCATAGCCATAGCAGTCGTAGCCATGGCCATAGCCATAGCAGCCATAGCCATAGCCATAGCAGCCATAGACATAGCCATAGCATGCATATCGACAGCCATAGCAACCGTGGCCATAGCCATAACAGCCACAGCCATAACCATATAAGCCATAGCCATAGCCATTGCCATAGCAGCAATAGCCAGAGCCATAGCAGACATAGCCATAGCCATTGCAGCCATAGCCATAGACACATCACGCATAACGACAGCCACAGCAGCCGTAGCCATAGCCAAAGTAGCCATAGCCACACCCATAGCCGCAATAGCCATAGCCATAGCCATAGCCATAGCAGCCATAGCCATAGTCATATCAGCCATAGTCATAGCCATATCCATAGCAGCAATAGTCATAGCCATAGCAGCCCTAGCAGCCATAGCCATAGCCATAGCAGTCATAGCCATAGCCATAGCAGTACCCATAGCAGCAATAGCCATAGCCATAGCAGCCATAGCAGCCATAGTCATAGCCATAGCAGCCATAGCCATAGCAATAGCACGCATAGCGATAGCCATAGCAGGCGCAGCCATAGCCATAGCAGTCGTAGCCATAGCCACGGCACGCATAACGACAGCCACAGCATTCATAGCCACAGCAGCCATAGTCGTAGCTATAGCTGCTGTAGCCATAGCTAACGCAGACATAGCCATAGCCATAGCAGCCGTAGACATAACCATAGCAGCCATAGCTGTATCGATAGGAGCCATATCCGTAGCCATCGCAGGCATAGCCATAGCCATAGCCATAGCCATAGTAGCCACAGCCAAAGCTATTGCAGACATAGCCATAGCCATAGCAGCCGTAGCCATAGCCATAGCCGTCATAGCGATAGCCATTGCAGCCGTAGCCATAGCCATAGCAGCCATAGCCATAGCCCTAGCGGCCATGGCCACAGCCATAGCCAGAGCAGCCATAGCCATAGCCATAGCAGCCATAGCCATAGCCATAGCAGCTATAGCCATACCCAAAGCAGCCATAGCTATAGCCATAGCAGCCATAGCAGCCATAGCCATAGCCATAGCAGCCATAGCCATAGCCATAGCAGCCATAGCCATAGCCGTAGCCATAGCCATTGCCATTGCAGCATTAGCGATAGCAATAGCAGGCATAGCCATAGCCATAGCGGCCATATCAGCCATAGCCGTAGCCATGGCCATAGCCATACCGGCCATGGCCATAGCCATAGCAACAATAGCCACAGCCATAGTAGCCACAGCCAAAGCTATAGCAGCGATATTCATAGCCATAGCAGCCATAGCAGACATAGCCATAGCCATAGCCATACCAGCCATAGCCATAGCCATAGTCATAGCAGTCATAGCCATAGCCATAGCAGCCATAGCCATAGCCATAGAAGCCATAGCCATAGCCATAGCCATAGCCATAGCCTTAGCAGCAATAGCCATAGCCATGGCAGCCATAGCAGCCATAGCCATAGACATACCAGCCATAGCCATAGCCATAGCTCGCATAGCGATAGCCATAGGAGCCGTAGCCATAGCCATACCAGCGATAGATATAGCCATATCAGCCATAGTCGTAGCCATAGCCGTAGCCGCAGCATCCATAGCCATAGCCACAGCAGCGGTAGCCATAGCCATAGTCTTAGCAGCCATAGCCATAGCCGGAGTACCTATCGCAATAACCATAGCAGACATAGCCATAGCCGTAGCAGGCATAGCGATAGCCATAGCAGCCATAACCATAGCCAGAGCAGCCATAGCCATAGCCATGGCAGCAATAGCCATATTCATAGCAGCCATACCCATAGCCATAGCAGACATAGCCATAGCCATACCAGCCATAGTCATAGCCATAGTAGCCATAGCCATAGCCATAGCAGCCATAGCATCAGCCACAGCAGCCATAGGCATAGCCTCAGCCATAGCAGCGATAGCCATAGCCATAGCAGCCATAGACATAGCAGCCATAGCCATAGCCATAGAAGCCATTGTCATAGCCATAGCCATAGCCACAGCAGCCATAGCCATAGCCATAGCAGCCATTTCATAGCCATAGCCATAGCCACAGCAGCGATAGCCATAGCCATAGCAGACATAGCCATAGCCATAGCCACAGCAGCCAATGCCATAGCCATAGCAGTTATAGCCATAGCCGTAGCAGCCATAGGCATAGCTATACCAGCCATAGAAATAGCAGCCATTGCCATGGACATTGCAGCCATAGCCATAGCCATAGCAGTCGTAGCCATAGCCATAGCCATAGCAGCCATAGCCATATCCATAGGAGCCATAGCCATAGCCACGGCCATAGCAGCCATAGCAGCCATAGCCATTGCCATAGCCATAGCAGCCATAGCCGTAGCCATTGCAGCCATAACAATAGCCATAGCAGCCGTAGCCATAGCCATAGCCGCCATAGCCATAGCCATAGCAGCCATAGCCATAGCCATAGCTATAGCAGCCATAGCCATAGCCACAGCCATAGCCGACATAGCCATAGCCATAGCAGCCGCAGCCATAGCCATAGCCATAGCAGCCAGAGCCATAACCATAGCAGCTATATCCATACCCAGGCATAGCAATAGCCATAGCCATAGCAGCCGGAGCCATAGCCATAGCAGCTATAGCCATAGCCATAAAAGCCATAGCCATAGCCATAGCCATAGCAATAGCAGACATAGCAGCCACAGCCATACCCATTGTAGCCACAGCCAAAGCTATTGCTGCCATAGCCATCGCCATAGTCACAGCAGCCATAGCCATAGCCATAGCAGCAATAGCAGCCATAGCCATAGTCATAGCAGCCATAGTCATAGCCATATCAGCCATAGCCATAGCTATAGCAGCCATAGCCAAAGCAGCCATAGCCATAGCCATAGCCACAGACATAGCAGCAATAGACATAGCCATAGCAGCCATAGCCATAGCCATAGCAGACATAGTCATATCCATAGCAGGCATAGCCTTATCCATAGGAGCCATAGCCGTAGCCAAAGCATTAGCAGCCATAGCCATAACTATAGCAGCCATTGGCATAGCAGCCATAGGCATAGCCATAGCAGCCATAGCCATAGCCATACGAGCCATAGCCAATGCCATAGCCACAGCAGCCATAGCCATAGCCACAGCCATAGCAGCCATAAACATAGCCATAGCAGCCATAGCCATAGCAATAGCACGCATAGCGATAGCCATAGCAGCCGCAGCCATAGCCATGTCATCCATAGCCATAGCCAAAGCATCCATAGCCATTGCCATAGCATCCATAGCCATAGCCATAGCAGCCATAGCCATAGGCATAGCAGCCATCGCCATAGCCATAGCAGCCATAGCCATAGCCATAGCAGCCATAGCCATAGCAATAGCACGCATAGCGATAGCCATAGCAGCCGCAGCCATAGCCATAGCAGCCATAGCCATGGCCATAGCAGCCATAGCCATATCCATAGGAGCCATAGCCATAGCCATAGCCATAGCAGCCATAGCAGCTATAGCCATTGCCATAGCCATAGCAGCCATAGCCGTAGCAATTGCAGCCATAACAATAGCCATAGCAGCCGTAGCCATAGCCGTAGCCGCCATAGCCATGGCCATAGCAGCCATAGCCATATCCATAGGAGCCATAGCCACAGCCATAGCCATAGCAGCTATAGCAGCCATAGCCATAGCAGCCATAGCCATTGCCATAGCCATAGCAGCCATGGCCATAGCCATAGCCATAGCCGCCTTAGCCATAGCCACAGCAGCCATAGCCCTAGCTACAGCTATAGCAGCCATAGCCATAGCCACAGACATAGCAGACATAGCCATAGCCATAGCAGCCGCAGCCATAGCCATAGCCATAGCCATAGCCATAGCCATAGTAGACATAGCCACAGCCATAGCAGCCATGGCAATAGCCATAACCATAGTAGGCATAGCCATAGCCATAGCCATAGTAGCCACAGCCAAAGCTATTGCAGACATAGCCATAGCCATAGCAGCCGTAGCCATAGCCATAGCCGTCATAGCGATAGCCATTGCAGCCGTAGCCATAGCCATAGCTGCCATAGCCATAGCCCTAGCAGCCATGGCCACAGCCATACCCAGAGCAGCCATAGCCATAGCCATAGCAGCCATAGCCATAGCCATAGCAGCTATAGCCATACCCAAAGCAGCCATAGCTATAGCCATAGCAGCCATAGCAGCCATAGCCATAGCCATAGCAGCCATAGCCATAGCCATAGCCACAGACATAGCAGCAATAGCCAGAGCCATAGCAGACATGGCTATAGCCATTGCAGCCATAGCCATAGACACAGCACGCATAACGACAGCCACAGCAGCCGTAGCCATAGCCAAAGTAGCCATAGCCACAGCCGTAGCCAAAGTAGCCATAGCCACAGCCATAGCAGCAATAGCCATAGCCATAGCCATAGCCATAGCAGCCATAGCCATAGCCATATCAGCCATAGTCATAGCCATATCCATAGCAGCAATAGTCATAGCCATAGCAGCCCTAGCAGCCATAGCCATAGCCATAGCAGTCATAGCCATAGCCATAGCAGTACCCATAGCAGCAATAGCCATAGCCATAGCAGCCATAGCAGCCATAGTCATAGCCATAGCCTTAGCAGCAATAGCCATAGCCATGGCAGCCATAGCAGCCATAGCCATAGACATACCAGCCATAGCCATAGCCATAGCTCGCATAGCGATAGCCATAGGAGCCGTAGCCATAGCCATACCAGCGATAGATATAGCCATATCAGCCATAGTCGTAGCCATAGCCGTAGCCGTAGCATCCATAGCCATAGCCACAGCAGCGGTAGCCATAGCCATAGTCTTAGCAGCCATAGCCATAGCCGGAGTACCTATCGCAATAACCATAGCAGACATAGCCATAGCCGTAGCAGGCATAGCGATAGCCATAGCAGCCATAGCCATAGCCAGAGCAGCCATAGCCATAGCCATGGCAGCAATAGCCATATTCATAGCAGCCATGCCCATAGCCATAGCAGACATAGCCATAGCCATAGCAGCCATAGTCATAGCCATAGTAGACACAGCCATAGCCATAGCAGCCATAGCATCAGCCACAGCAGCCATAGGCATAGCCACAGCCATAGCAGCGATAGCCATAACCATAGCAGCCATAGACATAGCAGCCATAGCCATAGCCATAGAAGCCATTGTCATAGCCATAGCCATAGCCACAGCAGCCATAGCCATAGCCATAGCAGCCATTTCATAGCCATAGCCATAGTAACAGCAGCGGTAGCCATAGCCAGAGCAGACATAGCCATACCCATAGCCACAGCAGCCAATGCCACAGCCATAGCAGTTATAGCCATAGCCGTAGCAGCCATAGGCATACCTATACCAGCCATAGGCATAGCAGCCATTGCCATGGACATTGCAGCCATAGCCATAGCCATAGCAGCCGTAGCCATAGCCATAGCCATAGCAGCCATAGCCATAGCAGCCAGAGCCATAGCCATAGCAGCCAGAGCCATAGCCATAATAGCTATAGCCATACCCAAAGCAGCAATAGCCACAGCCATAGCAGCCATAGGCATAGCTATAGGAGCCATAGCCATAGCAATAGCACGCATAGCGATAGACATAGCAGCCTAGCCATAGCCATAGCAGCCACAGCCATAGCCATAGCCACATCAGCCATTGCCATAGCCATAGCCATAGCAGCAATAGCCATAGCCATAGCAGCCATAGTCATAGCATTAGCAGCCATAGCCATAGCTACAGCAGCCAGAGCCAGAGCAGCCATAGCCACAGCCACAGCATGCATAGCCATAGCAGCCAGAGCCGTAGCTATAGCAGCTGTAGCCATAGCCAAAGTAGCCATAGCCATAGCCATAGCAGCCATAGCCATGGCCATAGCAGCCATAGCCATATCCGTAGGAGCCATAGCCATAGCCATAGCCATAGCAGCCATAGCAGCCATAGCCATTGCCATAGCCATAGCAGCCATAGCCGTAGCCATTGCAGCCATAACAATAGCCATAGCAGCCGTAGCCATAGCCATAGCCGCCATAGCCATGGCCATAGCAGCCATAGCCATATCCATAGCAGCCATAGCCATTGCCACAGCCACAGCAGCCATAAACATAGCCATAGCCACAGTAGCCAATGCCATAGCCATAGCAGTTATAGCCATAGCCGTAGCAGCCATCGCCAAAGCATCCATAGCCATACCCATGGCAGCTATAGCCATAGCCATATCAAGCATAGCCATAGCTATAGCAGCCATAGCCAAAACAGCCATAGCCATAGCCATAGCAGTCATAGCCATAGCCATATCAGCCATAGCCATAGCCAAAGCATCCATACCCATAGCCATTGCAGCTATAGCCATAGCCATATCAGCCATAGCCATAGCTATAGCAGCCATATCCAAAGCAGCCATAGCCGTAACCATAGCAGCCATAGCCATAGCCATAGCAGCCGTAGCCATAGCAATAGCACGCATAGCGATAGCCATAGCAGCCGCAGCCATAGCCATAGCAGCCGTAGCCATAGCTGCCATAGCCATAGCCATAGCTGGAATAGCCTTAGCCAGAGCAGCCAATGACATAGCCATAGCAGTTATAGCCATAGCCGTAGCAGCCATAGGCATAGCTATACCAGCCATAGACATAGCAGCCATAGCCATAGCCATAGCAGCCATAGACATAGCCATAGCCTTAGTCATAGCAGCCATAGCCATAGTAATAGCACGCATACCGTTTGCCATAGCAGCCGCAGCCATAGCCATAGCAGCCATAGCCATAGCAATAGCACGCATATCGATAGCCTTAGCAGGCGCAGCCATAGCCATAGCAGCCGTACCCATAGCCATAGCAGCCACAGCCATAGCCATAGCAGCAGTAGCCATAGCCATAGCAGCCATAGCCGTAGCCATCGCAGGCATAGACATGTCCATAGCCATAGCCATAGCCACAGCAGCCATCGCCACGGCCATAGCAGCCATAGCCATATCAATAGGAGCCATAGCCATAGCCATAGCCTTAGCAGCCATAGTAATAGCCATAGCAGCCATAGCCATAGCCATAGCAGGCATAGCCATAGCCATAGCAGCCACAGCGATAGCCATGGCAGCCGTAGCCATTGCCATAGCCATAGCAGCCATAGCTATATCCATAGCAGCCATAGCCACAGCCATAGCCACAGCAGCCATAGACATAGCCATAGCACGCATAGCGACAGCCATAGCAGCCGTGGCCATAGCCATAACAGCCACAGCCATAGCCATATCAGCCATAGCCAAAGCCATTGCCATAGCAGCAATAGCCAGAGCCATAGCAGCCATAGCCATAGCCATTCCAGCCATAGCCATAGCCACAGCACGCATAACGACAGCCGCAGCAGCCGTAGCCATATCCATAGCAGCCATAGCCATAGCCATATCAGCCATAGCCATAGCCATAGCAGCAATAGCAATAGCCATAGCAGCCATAGCAGCCATAGCAGCCATAGCTGTATCCATAGCAGCCATAGCCATAGCCACAGCCAAGGCAGCCATAAACACAGCCATAGCCACAGTAGCCAATGCCATAGCCATAGCAGTTATAGCCATAGCCGTAGCAGCCATAGGCATAGCAATACCAGCCATAGACATAGCAGCCATAGTCATAGCCATAGCAGCTATAGCCATAACCAAAGCATCCAGAGCCATAGCCATAGCAGCTATAGCCATACCCAAAGCAGCCATAGCCAAAGCTATTGCAGCCATAGCCATAGCCATAGCAGCCATAGCCATAGCCATAGCAGCCAGAGCCACAGCCATAGCAGCTTTATCCATACCCAGGCATAGCATCAGCCATAGCCATAGCAGCCGGAGCCAAAGCCATAGCAGCTATAGCCATAGCCATAATAGCCATAGCCATAGCCATTGCAGTCACAGCCATAGCCACAGCACGCATAACGACAGCCACAGCAGCCGTAGCCATAGCCATAGCAGCCATAGCCATAGCCATATCAGCCATAGCCATAGCCATAGCAGCAATAGCAATAGCCATAGCAGCCATAGCAGCCATAGCTATATCCATAGCAGCCATAGCCATAGCCACAGCCACAGCAGCCATAAACATAGCCACAGCCACAGTAGCCAATGCCATAGCCATAGCAGTTATAGCTATAGCCGTAACAGCCATAGGCATAGCAATACCAGCCATAGACATAGCAGCCATAGCCATAGCCATAGCAGCCATTGCCGTAGCCATAGCAGCGGTAGCCATAGCCATAGTCTTAGCAGCCATAGTCATAGCCATAGTAGACACAGCCATAGCCATAGCAGCCATAGCATCAGCCACAGCAGCCATAGGCATAGCCACAGCCATAGCAGCGATAGCCATAACCATAGCAGCCATAGACATAGCAGCCATAGCCATAGCCATAGAAGCCATTGTCATAGCCATAGCCATAGCCACAGCAGCCATAGCCATAGCCATAGCAGCCATTTCATAGCCATAGCCATAGTAACAGCAGCGATAGCCATAGCCATAGCAGCCATTTCATAGCCATAGCCATAGTAACAGCAGCGATAGCCATAGCCAGAGCAGACATAGCCATAGCCATAGCCACAGCAGCCAATGCCACAGCCATAGCAGTTATAGCCATAGCCGTAGCAACCATAGGCATAGCTATAGGAGCCATAGCCATAGCAATAGCACGCATAGCGATAGACATAGCAGCCTAGCCATAGCCATAGCAGCCACAGCCATAGCCATAGCCACATCAGCCATTGCCATAGCCATAGCCATAGCAGCCGTAGCCATAGCCATAGCTGCCATAGCCATAGCCCTAGCAGCCATGGCCAAGGCCATACCCAGAGCAGCCATAGCCATAGCCATAGCAGCCATAGCCATAGCCATAGCAGCTATAGCCATACCCAAAGCAGCCATAGCTATAGCCATAGCAGCCATAGCAGCCATAGCCATAGCCATAGCAGCCATAGCCATAGCCATAGCCACAGACATAGCAGCAATAGCCAGAGCCATAGCAGACATGGCTATAGCCATTGCAGCCATAGCCATAGACACAGCACGCATAACGACAGCCACAGCAGCCGTAGCCATAGCCAAAGTAGCCAAAGCCACAGCCATAGCCAAAGTAGCCATAGCCACAGCCATAGCAGCAATAGCCATAGCCATAGCCATAGCCATAGCAGCCATAGCCATAGCCATATCAGCCATAGTCATAGCCATATCCATAGCAGCAATAGTCATAGCCATAGCAGCCCTAGCAGCCATAGCCATAGCCATAGCAGTCATAGCCATATCCATAGCAGCAATAGTCATAGCCATAGCAGCCCTAGCAGCCATAGCCATAGCCATAGCAGTCATAGCCATAGCCATAGCAGTACCCATAGCAGCAATAGCCATAGCCATAGCAGCCATAGCAGCCATAGTCATAGCCATAGCCTTAGCAGCAATAGCCATAGCCATGGCAGCCAGAGCCATTGCCATAGCCATAGCAGCCATAGCTATATCCATAGCAGCCATAGCCACAGCCATAGCCATAGCAGCCATAGACATAGCCATAGCACGCATAGCGACAGCCATAGCAACCGTGGCCATAGCCATAACAGCCACAGCCATAGCCATATCAGCCATAGCCATAGCCATTGCCATAGCAGCAATAGCCAGAGCCATAGCAGCCATAGCCATAGCCATTCCAGCCATAGCCATAGCCACAGCACGCATAACGACAGCCACAGCAGCCGTAGCCATAGCCATAGCAGCCATAGCCATAGCCCTAGCAGCCATGGCCACAGCCATAGCCAGAGCAGCCATAGCCATAGCCATAGCAGCCATAGCCATAGCCATAGCAGCTATAGCCATATCCAAAGCTGCCATAGCTATAGCCATAGCAGCCATAGCAGCCATAGCCATAGCCATAGCAGCCATAGCCATAGCCATAGCAGCCATAGCCATGGCCGTAGCCATAGCCATTGCCATTGCAGCATTAGCGATAGCAATAGCAGGCATAGCCATAGCCATAGCGGCCATATCAGCCATAGCCGTAGCCATGGCCATAGCCATCCCGCTTATGGCCATAGCCATAGCAACAATAGCCACAGCCATAGTAGCCACAGCCAAAGCTTTAGCAGCGATATTCATAGCCATAGCAGCCATAGCAGACATAGCCATAGCCATAGCCATACCAGCCATAGCCATAGCCATAGTCACAGCAGTCATAGCCATAGCCATAGCAGCCATAGCCATAGCCATAGAAGCCATAGCCATAGCCATAGCCATAGCCATAGCCTTAGCAGCAATAGCCATAGCCATGGCAGCCATAGCAGCCATAGCCATAGCCATAGCAGCCATAGCCATAGCCATAGCTCGCATAGCGATAGCCATAGGAGCCGTAGCCATAGCCATACCAGCGATAGATATAGCCATATCAGCCATAGTCGTAGCCATAGCCGTAGCCGTAGCATTCATAGCCATAGCCACAGCAGCGGTAGCCATAGCCATAGTCTTAGCAGCCATAGCCATAGCCGTAGTACCTATAGCAATAACCATAGCAGACATAGCCATAGCCGTAGCACGCATAGCGATAGCCATAGCAGCCATAACCATAGCCAGAGCAGCCATAGCCATAGCCATGGCAGCAATAGCCATATTCATAGCAGCCATACCCATAACCATAGCAGACATAGCCATAGCCATACCAGCCATAGTCTTAGCCATAGTAGCCATAGCCATAGCCATAGCAGCCATAGCATCAGCCACAGCAGCCATAGGCATAGCCTCAGCCATAGCAGCGGTAGCCATAGCCATAGCAGCAATAGACATAGCAGCCATAGCCATAGCCATAGAAGCCATTGTCATAGCCATAGCCATAGCCACAGCAGCCATAGCCATAGCCATAGCAGCCATTTCATAGCCATAGCCATAGCCACAGCAGCGATAGCCATAGCCAGAGCAGACATAGCCATAGCCATAGCCACAGCAGCCAATGCCATAGCCATAGCAGTTATAGCCATAGCCGTAGCAGCCACAGGCATAGCTATACCAGCCATAGACATAGCAGCCATTGCCATGGACATTGCAGCCATAGCCATAGCCATAGCAGTCGTAGCCATGGCCATAGCCATAGCAGCCATAGCCATAGCCATAGCAGCCATAGACATAGCCATAGCATGCATATCGACAGCCATAGCAACCGTGGCCATAGCCATAACAGCCACAGCCATAACCATATAAGCCATAGCCATAGCCATTGCCATAGCAGCAATAGCCAGAGCCATAGCAGACATAGCCATAGCCATTGCAGCCATAGCCATAGACACATCACGCATAACGACAGCCACAGCAGCCGTAGCCATAGCCAAAGTAGCCATAGCCACACCCATAGCCGCAATAGCCATAGCCATAGCCATAGCCATAGCAGCCATAGCCATAGTCATATCAGCCATAGTCATAGCCATATCCATAGCAGCAATAGTCATAGCCATAGCAGCCCTAGCAGCCATAGCCATAGCCATAGCAGTCATAGCCATAGCCATAGCAGTACCCATAGCAGCAATAGCCATAGCCATAGCAGCCATAGCAGCCATAGTCATAGCCATAGCAGCCATAGCCATAGCAATAGCACGCATAGCGATAGCCATAGCAGGCGCAGCCATAGCCATAGCAGCCGTAGCCATAGCCACGGCACGCATAACGACAGCCACAGCATTCATAGCCACAGCAGCCATAGTCGTAGCTATAGCTGCTGTAGCCATAGCTAACGCAGACATAGCCATAGCCATAGCAGCCGTAGACATAACCATAGCAGCCATAGCTGTATCGATAGGAGCCATATCCGTAGCCATCGCAGGCATAGCCATAGCCATAGCCATAGCCATAGTAGCCACAGCCAAAGCTATTGCAGACATAGCCATAGCCATAGCAGCCGTAGCCATAGCCATAGCCGTCATAGCGATAGCCATTGCAGCCGTAGCCATAGCCATAGCAGCCATAGCCATAGCCCTAGCGGCCATGGCCACAGCCATAGCCAGAGCAGCCATAGCCATAGCCATAGCAGCCATAGCCATAGCCATAGCAGCTATAGCCATACCCAAAGCAGCCATAGCTATAGCCATAGCAGCCATAGCAGCCATAGCCATAGCCATAGCAGCCATAGCCATAGCCATAGCAGCCATAGCCATAGCCGTAGCCATAGCCATTGCCATTGCAGCATTAGCGATAGCAATAGCAGGCATAGCCATAGCCATAGCGGCCATATCAGCCATAGCCGTAGCCATGGCCATAGCCATACCGGCCATGGCCATAGCCATAGCAACAATAGCCACAGCCATAGTAGCCACAGCCAAAGCTATAGCAGCGATATTCATAGCCATAGCAGCCATAGCAGACATAGCCATAGCCATAGCCATACCAGCCATAGCCATAGCCATAGTCATAGCAGTCATAGCCATAGCCATAGCAGCCATAGCCATAGCCATAGAAGCCATAGCCATAGCCATAGCCATAGCCATAGCCTTAGCAGCAATAGCCATAGCCATGGCAGCCATAGCAGCCATAGCCATAGACATACCAGCCATAGCCATAGCCATAGCTCGCATAGCGATAGCCATAGGAGCCGTAGCCATAGCCATACCAGCGATAGATATAGCCATATCAGCCATAGTCGTAGCCATAGCCGTAGCCGCAGCATCCATAGCCATAGCCACAGCAGCGGTAGCCATAGCCATAGTCTTAGCAGCCATAGCCATAGCCGGAGTACCTATCGCAATAACCATAGCAGACATAGCCATAGCCGTAGCAGGCATAGCGATAGCCATAGCAGCCATAACCATAGCCAGAGCAGCCATAGCCATAGCCATGGCAGCAATAGCCATATTCATAGCAGCCATACCCATAGCCATAGCAGACATAGCCATAGCCATACCAGCCATAGTCATAGCCATAGTAGCCATAGCCATAGCCATAGCAGCCATAGCATCAGCCACAGCAGCCATAGGCATAGCCTCAGCCATAGCAGCGATAGCCATAGCCATAGCAGCCATAGACATAGCAGCCATAGCCATAGCCATAGAAGCCATTGTCATAGCCATAGCCATAGCCACAGCAGCCATAGCCATAGCCATAGCAGCCATTTCATAGCCATAGCCATAGCCACAGCAGCGATAGCCATAGCCATAGCAGACATAGCCATAGCCATAGCCACAGCAGCCAATGCCATAGCCATAGCAGTTATAGCCATAGCCGTAGCAGCCATAGGCATAGCTATACCAGCCATAGAAATAGCAGCCATTGCCATGGACATTGCAGCCATAGCCATAGCCATAGCAGTCGTAGCCATAGCCATAGCCATAGCAGCCATAGCCATATCCATAGGAGCCATAGCCATAGCCACGGCCATAGCAGCCATAGCAGCCATAGCCATTGCCATAGCCATAGCAGCCATAGCCGTAGCCATTGCAGCCATAACAATAGCCATAGCAGCCGTAGCCATAGCCATAGCCGCCATAGCCATAGCCATAGCAGCCATAGCCATAGCCATAGCTATAGCAGCCATAGCCATAGCCACAGCCATAGCCGACATAGCCATAGCCATAGCAGCCGCAGCCATAGCCATAGCCATAGCAGCCAGAGCCATAACCATAGCAGCTATATCCATACCCAGGCATAGCAATAGCCATAGCCATAGCAGCCGGAGCCATAGCCATAGCAGCTATAGCCATAGCCATAAAAGCCATAGCCATAGCCATAGCCATAGCAATAGCAGACATAGCAGCCACAGCCATACCCATTGTAGCCACAGCCAAAGCTATTGCTGCCATAGCCATCGCCATAGTCACAGCAGCCATAGCCATAGCCATAGCAGCAATAGCAGCCATAGCCATAGTCATAGCAGCCATAGTCATAGCCATATCAGCCATAGCCATAGCTATAGCAGCCATAGCCAAAGCAGCCATAGCCATAGCCATAGCCACAGACATAGCAGCAATAGACATAGCCATAGCAGCCATAGCCATAGCCATAGCAGACATAGTCATATCCATAGCAGGCATAGCCTTATCCATAGGAGCCATAGCCGTAGCCAAAGCATTAGCAGCCATAGCCATAACTATAGCAGCCATTGGCATAGCAGCCATAGGCATAGCCATAGCAGCCATAGCCATAGCCATACGAGCCATAGCCAATGCCATAGCCACAGCAGCCATAGCCATAGCCACAGCCATAGCAGCCATAAACATAGCCATAGCAGCCATAGCCATAGCAATAGCACGCATAGCGATAGCCATAGCAGCCGCAGCCATAGCCATGTCATCCATAGCCATAGCCAAAGCATCCATAGCCATTGCCATAGCATCCATAGCCATAGCCATAGCAGCCATAGCCATAGGCATAGCAGCCATCGCCATAGCCATAGCAGCCATAGCCATAGCCATAGCAGCCATAGCCATAGCAATAGCACGCATAGCGATAGCCATAGCAGCCGCAGCCATAGCCATAGCAGCCATAGCCATGGCCATAGCAGCCATAGCCATATCCATAGGAGCCATAGCCATAGCCATAGCCATAGCAGCCATAGCAGCTATAGCCATTGCCATAGCCATAGCAGCCATAGCCGTAGCAATTGCAGCCATAACAATAGCCATAGCAGCCGTAGCCATAGCCGTAGCCGCCATAGCCATGGCCATAGCAGCCATAGCCATATCCATAGGAGCCATAGCCACAGCCATAGCCATAGCAGCTATAGCAGCCATAGCCATAGCAGCCATAGCCATTGCCATAGCCATAGCAGCCATGGCCATAGCCATAGCCATAGCCGCCTTAGCCATAGCCACAGCAGCCATAGCCCTAGCTACAGCTATAGCAGCCATAGCCATAGCCACAGACATAGCAGACATAGCCATAGCCATAGCAGCCGCAGCCATAGCCATAGCCATAGCCATAGCCATAGCCATAGTAGACATAGCCACAGCCATAGCAGCCATGGCAATAGCCATAACCATAGTAGGCATAGCCATAGCCATAGCCATAGTAGCCACAGCCAAAGCTATTGCAGACATAGCCATAGCCATAGCAGCCGTAGCCATAGCCATAGCCGTCATAGCGATAGCCATTGCAGCCGTAGCCATAGCCATAGCTGCCATAGCCATAGCCCTAGCAGCCATGGCCACAGCCATACCCAGAGCAGCCATAGCCATAGCCATAGCAGCCATAGCCATAGCCATAGCAGCTATAGCCATACCCAAAGCAGCCATAGCTATAGCCATAGCAGCCATAGCAGCCATAGCCATAGCCATAGCAGCCATAGCCATAGCCATAGCCACAGACATAGCAGCAATAGCCAGAGCCATAGCAGACATGGCTATAGCCATTGCAGCCATAGCCATAGACACAGCACGCATAACGACAGCCACAGCAGCCGTAGCCATAGCCAAAGTAGCCATAGCCACAGCCGTAGCCAAAGTAGCCATAGCCACAGCCATAGCAGCAATAGCCATAGCCATAGCCATAGCCATAGCAGCCATAGCCATAGCCATATCAGCCATAGTCATAGCCATATCCATAGCAGCAATAGTCATAGCCACAGCAGCCCTAGCAGCCATAGCCATAGCCATAGCAGTCATAGCCATAGCCATAGCAGTACCCATAGCAGCAATAGCCATAGCCATAGCAGCCATAGCAGCCATAGTCATAGCCATAGCCTTAGCAGCAATAGCCATAGCCATGGCAGCCATAGCAGCCATAGCCATAGACATACCAGCCATAGCCATAGCCATAGCTCGCATAGCGATAGCCATAGGAGCCGTAGCCATAGCCATACCAGCGATAGATATAGCCATATCAGCCATAGTCGTAGCCATAGCCGTAGCCGTAGCATCCATAGCCATAGCCACAGCAGCGGTAGCCATAGCCATAGTCTTAGCAGCCATAGCCATAGCCGGAGTACCTATCGCAATAACCATAGCAGACATAGCCATAGCCGTAGCAGGCATAGCGATAGCCATAGCAGCCATAACCATAGCCAGAGCAGCCATAGCCATAGCCATGGCAGCAATAGCCATATTCATAGCAGCCATACCCATAGCCATAGCAGACATAGCCATAGCCATACCAGCCATAGTCATAGCCATAGTAGCCATATCCATAGCCATAGCAGCCATAGCATCAGCCACAGCAGCCATAGGCATAGCCTCAGCCATAGCAGCGATAGCCATAGCCATAGCAGCCATAGACATAGCAGCCATAGCCATAGCCATAGAAGCCATTGTCATAGCCATAGCCATAGCCACAGCAGCCATAGCCATAGCCATAGCAGCCATTTCATAGCCATAGCCATAGTCTTAGCAGCCATAGCCATAGCCGGAGTACCTATCGCAATAACCATAGCAGACATAGCCATAGCCGTAGCAGGCATAGCGATAGCCATAGCAGCCATAGCCATTGCCATAGCCATAGCAGCCATAGCCGTAGCCATTGCAGCCATAACAATAGCCATAGCAGCCGTAGCCATAGCCATAGCCGCCATAGCCATAGCCATAGCAGCCATAGCCATAGCCATTGCTATAGCAGCCATAGCCATAGCCACAGCCATAGCAGACATAGCCATAGCCATAGCAGCCGCAGCCATAGCCATAGCCATAGCAGCCAGAGCCATAACCATAGCAGCTATATCCATACCCATGCATAGCAATAGCCATAGCCATAGCAGCCGGAGCCATAGCCATAGCAGCTATAGCCATAGCCATAAAAGCCATAGCCATAGCCATAGCCATAGCAATAGCAGACATAGTCATATCCATAGCAGGCATAGCCTTATCCATAGGAGCCATAGCCGTAGCCAAAGCATTAGCAGCCATAGCCATAACTATAGCAGCCATTGGCATAGCAGCCATAGGCATAGCCATAGCAGCCATAGCCATAGCCATACGAGCCATAGCCAATGCCATAGCCACAGCAGCAATAGCCATAGCCACAGCCATAGCAGCCATAAACATAGCCATAGCAGCCATAGCCATAGCAATAGCACGCACAGCGATAGCCATAGCAGCCGCAGCCATAGCCATGTCATCCATACCCATAGCCAAAGCATCCATAGCCATTGCCATAGCATCCATAGCCATAGCCATAGCAGCCATAGCCATAGGCATAGCAGCCATCGCCATAGCCATAGCAGCCATAGCCATAGCCATAGCAGCCATAGCCATAGCAATAGCACGCATAGCGATAGCCATAGCAGCCGCAGCCATAGCCATAGCAGCCATAGCCATGGCCATAGCAGCCATAGCCATATCCATAGGAGCCATAGCCATAGCCATAGCCATAGCAGCCATAGCAGCCATAGCCATTGCCATAGCCATAGCAGCCATAGCCGTAGCAATTGCAGCCATAACAATAGCCATAGCAGCCGTAGCCATAGCCGTAGCCGCCATAGCCATGGCCATAGCAGCCATAGCCATATCCATAGGAGCCATAGCCACAGCCATAGCCATAGCAGCTATAGCAGCCATAGCCATAGCAGCCATAGCCATTGCCATAGCCATAGCAGCCATGGCCATAGCCAGAGCCATAGCCGCCTTAGCCATAGCCACAGCAGCCATAGCCCTAGCCACAGCTATAGCAGCCATAGCCATAGCCACAGCCATAGCAGACATAGCCATAGCCATAGCAGCCGCAGCCATAGCCATAGCCATAGCCATAGCCATAGCCATAGTAGCCATAGCCACGGCCATAGCAGGCATAGCAATAGCCATAACCATAGTAGGCATAGCCATAGCCATAGCCATAGTAGCCACAGCCAAAGCTATTGCAGACATAGCCATAGCCATAGCAGCCGTAGCCATAGCCATAGCCGTCATAGCGATAGCCATTGCAGCCGTAGCCATAGCCATAGCTGCCATAGCCATAGCCCTAGCAGCCATGGCCACAGCCATACCCAGAGCAGCCATAGCCATAGCCATAGCAGCCATAGCCATAGCCATAGCAGCCATAGCCATAGCCATAGCCACAGACATAGCAGCAATAGCCAGAGCCATAGCAGACATGGATATAGCCATTGCAGCCATAGCCATAGACTCAGCACGCATAACGACAGCCACAGCAGCCGTAGCCATAGCCAAAGTAGCCATAGCCACAGCCATAGCCAAAGTAGCCATAGCCACAGCCATAGCAGCATTAGCCATAGCCATAGCCATAGCCATAGCAGCCATAGCCATAGCCATATCAGCCATAGTCATAGCCATATCCATAGCAGCAATAGTCATAGCCATAGCAGCCCTAGCAGCCATAGCCATAGCCATAGCAGTCATAGCCATAGCCATAGCAGTACCCATAGCAGCAATAGCCATAGCCATAGCAGCCATAGCAGCCATAGTCATAGCCATAGCAGCCATAGCCATAGCAATAGCACGCATAGCGATAGCCATAGCAGGCGCAGCCATAGCCATAGCAGCCGTAGCCATAGCCGTAGCAGCCATAGTCACAGCCATAGCAGCCATAGCCATAGCCACAGCAGCCATAGCCATAGCCACAGCAGCCATCGCCACGGCCATAGCAGCCATAGCCATATCAATAGGAGCCATAGCCTTAGCCATAGCCTTAGCAGCCATAGTAATAGCCATAGCAGCCATAGCCATAGCCATAGCAGGCATAGCCATAGCCACAGCAGCCATCGCCACGGCCATAGCAGCCATAGCCATATCAATAGGAGCCATAGCCTTAGCCATAGCCTTAGCAGCCATAGTAATAGCCATAGCAGCCATAGCCACAGCCATAGCAGGCATAGCCATAGCCATAGCAGCCACAGCGATAGCCATGGCAGCCGTAGCCATTGCCATAGCCATAGCAGCCATAGCTATATCCATAGCAGCCATAGCCACAGCCATAGCCATAGCAGCCATAGACATAGCCATAGCACGCATAGCGACAGCCATAGCAACCGTGGCCATAGCCATAACAGCCACAGCCATAGCCATATCAGCCATAGCCATAGCCATTGCCATAGCAGCAATAGCCAGAGCCATAGCAGCCATAGCCATAGCCATTCCAGCCATAGCCATAGCCACAGCATGCATAACGACAGCCACAGCAGCCGTAGCCATAGCCATAGCAGCCATAGCCATAGCCCTAGCAGCCATGGCCACAGCCATAGCCAGAGCAGCCATAGCCATAGCCATAGCAGCCATAGCCATAGCCATAGCAGCTATAGCCATATCCAAAGCTGCCATAGCTATAGCCATAGCAGCCATAGCAGCCATAGCCATAGCCATAGCAGCCATAGCCATAGCCATAGCAGCCATAGCCATGGCCGTAGCCATAGCCATTGCCATTGCAGCATTAGCGATAGCAATAGCAGGCATAGCCATAGCCATAGCGGCCATATCAGCCATAGCCGTAGCCATGGCCATAGCCATCCCGCTTATGGCCATAGCCATAGCAACAATAGCCACAGCCATAGTAGCCACAGCCAAAGCTTTAGCAGCGATATTCATAGCCATAGCAGCCATAGCAGACATAGCCATAGCCATAGCCATACCAGCCATAGCCATAGCCATAGTCATAGCAGTCATAGCCATAGCCATAGCAGCCATAGCCATAGCCATAGAAGCCATAGCCATAGCCATAGCCATAGCCATAGCCTTAGCAGCAATAGCCATAGCCATGGCAGCCATAGCAGCCATAGCCATAGCCATAGCAGCCATAGCCATAGCCATAGCTCGCATAGCGATAGCCATAGGAGCCGTAGCCATAGCCATACCAGCGATAGATATAGCCATATCAGCCATAGTCGTAGCCATAGCCGTAGCCGTAGCATTCATAGCCATAGCCACAGCAGCGGTAGCCATAGCCATAGTCTTAGCAGCCATAGCCATAGCCGTAGTACCTATAGCAATAACCATAGCAGACATAGCCATAGCCGTAGCACGCATAGCGATAGCCATAGCAGCCATAACCATAGCCAGAGCAGCCATAGCCATAGCCATGGCAGCAATAGCCATATTCATAGCAGCCATACCCATAGCCATAGCAGACATAGCCATAGCCATACCAGCCATAGTCTTAGCCATAGTAGCCATAGCCATAGCCATAGCAGCCATAGCATCAGCCACAGCAGCCATAGGCATAGCCTCAGCCATAGCAGCGGTAGCCATAGCCATAGCAGCAATAGACATAGCAGCCATAGCCATAGCCATAGAAGCCATTGTCATAGCCATAGCCATAGCCACAGCAGCCATAGCCATAGCCATAGTAGCCATTTCATAGCCATAGCCATAGCCACAGCAGCGATAGCCATAGCCAGAGCAGACATAGCCATAGCCATAGCCACAGTAGCCAATGCCATAGCCATAGCCACAGCAGCCAATGCCATAGCCATAGCAGTTATAGCCATAGCCGTAGCAGCCACAGGCATAGCTATACCAGCCATAGACATAGCAGCCATTGCCATGGACATTGCAGCCATAGCCATAGCCATAGCAGTCGTAGCCATGGCCATAGCCATAGCAGCCATAGCCATAGCCATAGCAGCCATAGACATAGCCATAGCATGCATATCGACAGCCATAGCAACCGTGGCCATAGCCATAACAGCCACAGCCATAACCATATAAGCCATAGCCATAGCCATTGCCATAGCAGCAATAGCCAGAGCCATAGCAGACATAGCCATAGCCATTGCAGCCATAGCCATAGACACATCACGCATAACGACAGCCACAGCAGCCGTAGCCATAGCCAAAGTAGCCATAGCCACAGCCATAGCCGCAATAGCCATAGCCATAGCCATAGCCATAGCAGCCATAGCCATAGCAATAGCACGCATAGCGATAGCCATAGCAGGCGCAGCCATAGCCATAGCAGCCGTAGCCATAGCCACGGCACGCATAACGACAGCCACAGCATTCATAGCCACAGCAGCCATAGTCGTAGCTATAGCTGCTGTAGCCATAGCTAACGCAGACATAGCCATAGCCATAGCAGCCGTAGACATAACCATAGCAGCCATAGCTGTATCGATAGGAGCCATATCCGTAGCCATCGCAGGCATAGCCATAGCCATAGCCATAGCCATAGTAGCCACAGCCAAAGCTATTGCAGACATAGCCATAGCCATAGCAGCCGTAGCCATAGCCATAGCCGTCATAGCGATAGCCATTGCAGCCGTAGCCATAGCCATAGCAGCCATAGCCATAGCCCTAGCAGCCATGGCCACAGCCATAGCCAGAGCAGCCATAGCCATAGCCATAGCAGCCATAGCCATAGCCATAGCAGCTATAGCCATACCCAAAGCAGCCATAGCTATAGCCATAGCAGCCATAGCAGCCATAGCCATAGCCATAGCAGCCATAGCCATAGCCATAGCAGCCATAGCCATAGCCGTAGCCATAGCCATTGCCATTGCAGCATTAGCGATAGCAATAGCAGGCATAGCCATAGCCATAGCGGCCATATCAGCCATAGCCGTAGCCATGGCCATAGCCATACCGGCCATGGCCATAGCCATAGCAACAATAGCCACAGCCATAGTAGCCACAGCCAAAGCTATAGTCATAGCAGTCATAGCCATAGCCATAGCAGCCATAGCCATAGCCATAGAAGCCATAGCCATAGCCATAGCCATAGCCATAGCCTTAGCAGCAATAGCCATAGCCATGGCAGCCATAGCAGCCATAGCCATAGACATACCAGCCATAGCCATAGCCATAGCTCGCATAGCGATAGCCATAGGAGCCGTAGCCATAGCCATACCAGCGATAGATATAGCCATATCAGCCATAGTCGTAGCCATAGCCGTAGCCGCAGCATCCATAGCCATAGCCACAGCAGGGTTAGCCATAGCCATAGTCTTAGCAGCCATAGCCATAGCCGGAGTACCTATCGCAATAACCATAGCAGACATAGCCATAGCCGTAGCAGGCATAGCGATAGCCATAGCAGCCATAACCATAGCCAGAGCAGCCATAGCCATAGCCATGGCAGCAATAGCCATATTCATAGCAGCCATACCCATAGCCATAGCAGACATAGCCATAGCCATACCAGCCATAGTCATAGCCATAGTAGCCATAGCCATAGCCATAGCAGCCATAGCATCAGCCACAGCAGCCATAGGCATAGCCTCAGCCATAGCAGCGATAGCCATAGCCATA
This sequence comes from Calliopsis andreniformis, assembly GCF_051401765.1. Classification (NCBI taxonomy): domain Eukaryota; kingdom Metazoa; phylum Arthropoda; class Insecta; order Hymenoptera; family Andrenidae; genus Calliopsis; species Calliopsis andreniformis. Next base: position 659,399 of record NW_027480567.1, read on the forward strand.
GCAGCCATAGACATAGCAGCCATAGCCATAGCCATAGAAGCCATTGTCATAGCCATAGCCATAGCCACAGCAGCCATAGCCATAGCCATAGCAGCCATTTCATAGCCATAGCCATAGCCACAGCAGCGATAGCCATAGCCAGAGCAGACATAGCCATAGCCATAGCCACAGCAGCCAATGCCATAGCCATAGCAGTTATAGCCATAGCCGTAGCAGCCATAGGCATAGCTATACCAGCCATAGAAATAGCAGCCATTGTCATGGACATTGCAGCCATAGCCATAGCCATAGCAGTCGTAGCCATAGCCATAGCCATAGCAGCCATAGCCATATCCATAGGAGCCATAGCCATAGCCACGGCCATAGCAGCCATAGCAGCCATAGCCATTGCCATAGCCATAGCAGCCATAGCCGTAGCCATTGCAGCCATAACAATAGCCATAGCAGCCGTAGCCATAGTCATAGCCGCCATAGCCATAGCCATAGCAGCCATAGCCATAGCCATAGCTATAGCAGCCATAGCCATAGCCACAGCCATAGCAGACATAGCCATAGCCATAGCAGCCGCAGCCATAGCCATAGCCATAGCAGCCAGAGCCATAACCATAGCTGCTATATCCATACCCAGGCATAGCAATAGCCATAGCCATAGCAGCCGGAGCCATAGCCATAGCAGCTATAGCCATAGCCATAAAAGCCATAGCCATAGCCATAGCCATAGCAATAGCAGACATAGCAGCCACAGCCATACCCATTGTAGCCACAGCCAAAGCTATTGCTGCCATAGCCATCGCCATAGTCACAGCAGCCATAGCCATAGCCATAGCAGCCATAGCAGCCATAGCCATAGTCATAGCAGCCATAGTCATAGCCATATCAGCCATAGCCATAGCTATAGCAGCCATAGCCAAAGCAGCCATAGCCATAGCCATAGCCACAGACATAGCAGCAATAGACATAGCCATAGCAGCCATAGCCATAGCCATAGCAGACATAGTCATATCCATAGCAGGCATAGCCTTATCCATAGGAGCCATAGCCGTAGCCAAAGCATTAGCAGCCATAGCCATAACTATAGCAGCCATTGGCATAGCAGCCATAGGCATAGCCATAGCAGCCATAGCCATAGCCATACGAGCCATAGCCAATGCCATAGCCACAGCAGCCATAGCCATAGCCACAGCCATAGCAGCCATAAACATAGCCATAGCAGCCATAGCCATAGCAATAGCACGCATAGCGATAGCCATAGCAGCCGCAGCCATAGCCATGTCATCCATAGCCATAGCCAAAGCATCCATAGCCATTGCCATAGCATCCATAGCCATAGCCATAGCAGCCATAGCCATAGGCATAGCAGCCATCGCCATAGCCATAGCAGCCGTAGCCATAGCCGTAGCCGCCATAGCCATGGCCATAGCAGCCATAGCCATATCCATAGGAGCCATAGCCACAGCCATAGCCATAGCAGCTATAGCAGCCATAGCCATAGCAGCCATAGCCATTGCCATAGCCATAGCAGCCATGGCCATAGCCATAGCCATAGCCGCCTTAGCCATAGCCACAGCAGCCATAGCCCTAGCTACAGCTATAGCAGCCATAGCCATAGCCGCCTTAGGCATAGCCACAGCAGCCATAGCCCTAGCTACAGCTATAGCAGCCATAGCCATAGCCGCCTTAGGCATAGCCACAGCAGCCATAGCCCTAGCTACAGCTATAGCAGCCATAGCCATAGCCACAGCCATAGCAGACATAGCCATAGCCATAGCAGCCGCAGCCATAGCCATAGCCATAGCCATAGCCATAGCCATAGTAGACATAGCCACAGCCATAGCAGCCATGGCAATAGCCATAACCATAGTAGGCATAGCCATAGCCATAGCCATAGTAGCCACAGCCAAAGCTATTGCAGACATAGCCATAGCCATAGCAGCCGTAGCCATAGCCATAGCCGTCATAGCGATAGCCATTGCAGCCGTAGCCATAGCCATAGCTGCCATAGCCATAGCCCTAGCAGCCATGGCCACAGCCATACCCAGAGCAGCCATAGCCATAGCCATAGCAGCCATAGCCATAGCCATAGCAGCTATAGCCATACCCAAAGCAGCCATAGCTATAGCCATAGCAGCCATAGCAGCCATAGCCATAGCCATAGCAGCCATAGCCATAGCCATAGCCACAGACATAGCAGCAATAGCCAGAGCCATAGCAGACATGGCTATAGCCATTGCAGCCATAGCCATAGACACAGCACGCATAACGACAGCCACAGCAGCCGTAGCCATAGCCAAAGTAGCCATAGCCACAGCCGTAGCCAAAGTAGCCATAGCCACAGCCATAGCAGCAATAGCCATAGCCATAGCCATAGCCATAGCAGCCATAGCCACAGCCATATCAGCCATAGTCATAGCCATATCCATAGCAGCAATAGTCATCGCCATAGCAGCCCTAGCAGCCATAGCCATAGCCATAGCAGTCATAGCCATAGCCATAGCAGTACCCATAGCAGCAATAGCCATAGCCATAGCAGCCATAGCAGCCATAGTCATAGCCATAGCCTTAGCAGCAATAGCCATAGCCATGGCAGCCATAGCAGCCATAGCCATAGACATACCAGCCATAGCCATAGCCATAGCTCGCATAGCGATAGCCATAGGAGCCGTAGCCATAGCCATACCAGCGATAGATATAGCCATATCAGCCATAGTCGTAGCCATAGCCGTAGCCGTAGCATCCATAGCCATAGCCACAGCAGCGGTAGCCATAGCCATAGTCTTAGCAGCCATAGCCATAGCCGGAGTACCTATCGCAATAACCATAGCAGACATAGCCATAGCCGTAGCAGGCATAGCGATAGCCATAGCAGCCATAACCATAGCCAGAGCAGCCATAGCCATAGCCATGGCAGCAATAGCCATATTCATAGCAGCCATACCCATAGCCATAGCAGACATAGCCATAGCCATACCAGCCATAGTCATAGCCATAGTAGCCATAGCCATAGCCATAGCAGCCATAGCATCAGCCACAGCAGCCATAGGCATAGCCTCAGCCATTGCAGCGATAGCCATAGCCATAGCAGCCATAGACATAGCAGCCATAGCCATAGCCATAGAAGCCATTGTCATAGCCATAGCCATAGCCACAGCAGCCATAGCCATAGCCATAGCAGCCATTTCATAGCCATAGCCATAGTCTTAGCAGCCATAGCCATAGCCGGAGTACCTATCGCAATAACCATAGCAGACATAGCCATAGCCGTAGCAGGCATAGCGATAGCCATAGCAGCCATAGCCATTGCCATAGCCATAGCAGCCATAGCCGTAGCCATTGCAGCCATAACAATAGCCATAGCAGCCGTAGCCATAGCCATAGCCGCCATAGCCATAGCCATAGCAGCCATAGCCATAGCCATTGCTATAGCAGCCATAGCCATAGCCACAGCCATAGCAGACATAGCCATAGCCATAGCAGCCGCAGCCATAGCCATAGCCATAGCAGCCAGAGCCATAACCATAGCAGCTATATCCATACCCAGGCATAGCAATAGCCATAGCCATAGCAGCCGGAGCCATAGCCATAGCAGCTATAGCCATAGCCATAAAAGCCATAGCCATAGCCATAGCCATAGCAATAGCAGACATAGCAGCCACAGCCATACCCATTGTAGCCACAGCCAAAGCCATTGCTGCCATAGCCATCGCCATAGTCACAGCAGCCATAGCCATAGCCAAAGCAGCCATAGCAGCCATAGCCATAGTCATAGCAGCCATAGTCATAGCCATATCAGCCATAGCCATAGCTATAGCAGACATAGCCAAAGCAGCCATAGCCATAGCCATAGCCACAGACATAGCAGCAATAGACATAGCCATAGCAGCCATAGCCATAGCCATAGCAGACATAGTCATATCCATAGCAGGCATAGCCTTATCCATAGGAGCCATAGCCGTAGCCAAAGCATTAGCAGCCATAGCCATAACTATAGCAGCCATTGGCATAGCAGCCATAGGCATAGCCATAGCAGCCATAGCCATAGCCATACGAGCCATAGCCAATGCCATAGCCACAGCAGCCATAGCCATAGCCACAGCCATAGCAGCCATAAACATAGCCATAGCAGCCATAGCCATAGCAATAGCACGCATAGCGATAGCCATAGCAGCCGCAGCCATAGCCATGTCATCCATAGCCATAGCCAAAGCATCCATAGCCATTGCCATAGCATCCATAGCCATAGCCATAGCAGCCATAGCCATAGGCATAGCAGCCATCGCCATAGCCATAGCAGCCATAGCCATAGCCATAGCAGCCATAGCCATAGCAATAGCACGCATAGCGATAGCCATAGCAGCCGCAGCCATAGCCATAGCAGCCATAGCCATGGCCATAGCAGCCATAGCCATATCCATAGGAGCCATAGCCATAGCCATAGCCATAGCAGCCATAGCAGCCATAGCCATTGCCATAGCCATAGCAGCCATAGCCGTAGCAATTGCAGCCATAACAATAGCCATAGCAGCCGTAGCCATAGCCGTAGCCGCCATAGCCATGGCCATAGCAGCCATAGCCATATCCATAGGAGCCATAGCCACAGCCATAGCCATAGCAGCTATAGCAGCCATAGCCATAGCAGCCATAGCCATTGCCATAGCCATAGCAGCCATGGCCATAGCCATAGCCATAGCCGCCTTAGCCATAGCCACAGCAGCCATAGCCCTAGCCACAGCTATAGCAGCCATAGCCATAGCCACAGCCATAGCAGACATAGCCATAGCCATAGCAGCCGCAGCCATAGCCATAGCCATAGCCATAGCCATAGCCATAGTAGCCATACCCACAGCCATAGCAGCCATAGCAATAGCCATAACCATAGTAGGCATAGCCATAGCCATAGCCATAGTAGCCACAGCCAAAGCTATTGCAGACATAGCCATAGCCATAGCAGCCGTAGCCATAGCCATAGCCGTCATAGCGATAGCCATTGCAGCCGTAGCCATAGCCATAGCTGCCATAGCCATAGCCCTAGCAGCCATGGCCACAGCCATACCCAGAGCAGCCATAGCCATAGCCATAGCAGCCATAGCCATAGCCATAGCAGCCATAGCCATAGCCATAGCCACAGACATAGCAGCAATAGCCAGAGCCATAGCAGACATGGCTATAGCCATTGCAGCCATAGCCATAGACTCAGCACGCATAACGACAGCCACAGCAGCCGTAGCCATAGCCAAAGTAGCCATAGCCACAGCCATAGCCAAAGTAGCCATAGCCACAGCCATAGCAGCAATAGCCATAGCCATAGCCATAGCCATAGCAGCCATAGCCATAGCCATATCAGCCATTGTCATAGCCATATCCATAGCAGCAATGGTCATAGCCATAGCAGCCCTAGCAGCCATAGCCATAGCCATAGCAGTCATAGCCATAGCCATAGCAGTACCCATAGCAGCAATAGCCATAGCCATAGCAGCCATAGCAGCCATAGTCATAGCCATAGCAGCCATAGCCATAGCAATAGCACGCATAGCGATAGCCATAGCTGGCGCAGCCATAGCCATAGCAGCCGTAGCCATAGCCGTAGCAGCCATAGTCATAGCCATAGCAGCCATAGCCATAGCCACAGCAGCCATAGCCATAGCCACAGCAGCCATCGCCACGGCCATAGCAGCCATAGCCATATCATTAGGAGCCATAGCCTTAGCCATAGCCTTAGCAGCCATAGTAATAGCCATAGCAGCCATAGCCATAGCCATAGCAGGCATAGCCATAGCCACAGCAGCCATCGCCACGGCCATAGCAGCCATAGCCATATCAATAGGAGCCATAGCCTTAGCCATAGACTTAGCAGCCATAGTAATAGCCATAGCAGCCATAGCCACAGCCATAGCAGGCATAGCCATAGCCATAGCAGCCACAGCGATAGCCATGGCAGCCGTAGCCATTGCCATAGCCATTGCAGCCATAGCTATATCCATAGCAGCCATAGCCACAGCCATAGCCATAGCAGCCATAGACATAGCCATAGCACGCATAGCGACAGCCATAGCAACCGTGGCCATAGCCATAACAGCCACAGCCATAGCCATATCAGCCATAGCCATAGCCATTGCCATAGCAGCAATAGCCAGAGCCATAGCAGCCATAGCCATAGCCATTCCAGCCATAGCCATAGCCACAGCACGCATAACGACAGCCACAGCAGCCGTAGCCATAGCCATAGCAGCCATAGCCATAGCCCTAGCAGCCATGGCCACAGCCATAGCCATAGCAGCCATAGCCATAGCCATAGCAGCTATAGCCATATCCAAAGCTGCCATAGCTATAGCCATAGCAGCCATAGCAGCCATAGCCATAGCCATAGCAGCCATAGCCATAGCCATAGCAGCCATAGCCATGGCCGTAGCCATAGCCATTGCCATTGCAGCATTAGCCATAGCAATAGCACGCATAGCGATAGCCATAGCAGGCGCAGCCATAGCCATAGCAGCCGTAGCCATAGCCACGGCACGCATAACGACATCCACAGCATCCATAGCCACAGCAGCCATAGTCGTAGCTATAGCTGCTGGAGCCATAGCTAACGCAGACATAGCCATAGCCATAGCAGCCGTAGACATAACCATAGCAGCCATAGCTGTATCGATAGGAGCCATATCCGTAGCCATCGCAGGCATAGCCATAGCCATAGCCATTGCCATAGCAGCAATAGCAATAGCCATAGCAGCCATAGCAGCCATAGCCATAGCCATAGCAGCCATAGCCATAGCCATAGCACGCATAGCGACAGCCATAGCAGCCGTAGCCATAGCCATAGCAGATAGACGCAATAGCTACAGCAACCATAGGCATAGCCATCGCTGGCACAGCCTTAGCCATAGCCAAAGTAGCCATAGCCACAGCCATAGCAGCAATAGCCATAGCCATAGCCATAGCCATAGCAGCCATAGCCATAGCCATATCAGCCATAGTCATAGCCATATCCATAGCAGCAATAGTCATAGCCATAGCAGCCCTAGCAGCCATAGCCATAGCCATAGCAGTCATAGCCATAGCCATAGCAGTACCCATAGCAGCAATAGCCATAGCCATAGCAGCCATAGCAGCCATAGTCATAGCCATAGCAGCCATAGCCATAGCAATAGCACGCATAGCGATAGCCATAGCAGGCGCAGCCATAGCCATAGCAGCCGTACCCATAGCCGTAGCAGCCATAGTCATAGCCATAGCAGCCATAGCCATAGCCACAGCAGCCATAGCCATAGCCACAGCAGCCATCGCCACGGCCATAGCAGCCATAGCCATATCAATAGGAGCCATAGCCTGAGCCATTGCCTTAGCAGCCATAGTAATAGCCATAGCAGCCATAGCCATAGCCATAGCAGGCATAGCCATAGCCATAGCAGCCATCGCCACGGCCATAGCAGCCATAGCCATATCAATAGGAGCCATAGCCTTAGCCATAGCCTTAGCAGCCATAGTAATAGCCATAGCAGCCATAGCCACAGCCATAGCAGGCATAGCCATAGCCATAGCAGCCACAGCGATAGCCATGGCAGCCGTAGCCATTGCCATAGCCATAGCAGCCATAGCTATATCCATAGCAGCCATAGCCACAGCCATAGCCATAGCAGCCATAGACATAGCCATAGCACGCATAGCGACAGCCATAGCAACCGTGGCCATAGCCATAACAGCCACAGCCATAGCCATATCAGCCATAGCCATAGCCATTGCCATAGCAGCAATAGCCAGAGCCATAGCAGCCATAGCCATAGCCATTCCAGTCATAGCCATAGCAACAGCACGCATAACGACAGCCACAGCAGCCGTAGCCATAGCCATAGCAGCCATAGCCATAGCCCTAGCAGCCATGGCCACAGCCATAGCCAGAGCAGCCATAGCCATAGCCATAGCAGCCATAGCCATAGCCATAGCAGCTATAGCCATATCCAAAGCTGCCATAGCTATAGCCATAGCAGCCATAGCAGCCATAGCCATAGCCATAGCAGCCATAGCTATAGCCATAGCAGCCATAGCCATGGCCGTAGCCATAGCCATTGCCATTGCAGCATTAGCGATAGCAATAGCAGGTATAGCCATAGCCATAGCGGCCATATCAGCCATAGCCGTAGCCATGGCCATAGCCATCCCGCTTATGGCCATAGCCATAGCAACAATAGCCACAGCCATAGTAGCCACAGCCAAAGCTTTAGCAGCGATATTCATAGCCATAGCAGCCATAGCAGACATAGCCATAGCCATAGCCATACCAGCCATAGCCATAGCCATAGTCATAGCAGTCATAGCCGTAGCCATAGCAGCCATAGCCATAGCCATAGAAGCCATAGCCATAGCCATAGCCATAGCCATAGCCTTAGCAGCAACAGCCATAGCCATGGCAGCCATAGCAGCCATAGCCATAGCCATAGCAGCCATAGCCATAGCCATAGCTCGCATAGCGATAGCCATAGGAGCCGTAGCCATAGCCATACCAGCGATAGATATAGCCATATCAGCCATAGTCGTAGCCATAGCCGTAGCCGTAGCATTCATAGCCATAGCCACAGCAGCGGTAGCCATAGCCATAGTCTTAGCAGCCATAGCCATAGCCGTAGTACCTATAGCAATAACCATAGCAGACATAGCCATAGCCGTAGCACGCATAGCGATAGCCATAGCAGCCATAACCATAGCCAGAGCAGCCATAGCCATAGCCATGTCTGCAATAGCCATATTCATAGCAGCCATGCCCATAGCCATAGCAGACATAGCCATAGCCATAGCAGCCATAGTCATAGCCATAGTAGACATAGCCATAGCCATAGCAGCCATAGCATCAGCCACAGCAGCCATAGGCATAGCCACAGCCATAGCAGCGATAGCCATAGCCATAGCAGCCATAGACATAGCAGCCATAGCCATAGCCATAGAAGCCATTGTCATAGCCATAGCCATAGCCACAGCAGCCATAGCCATAGCCATAGCAGCCATTTCATAGCCATAGCCATAGTAACAGCAGCGATAGCCATAGCCAGAGCAGACATAGCCATAGCCATTGCCACAGCAGCCAATGCCACAGCCATAGGAGTTATAGCCATAGCCGTAGCAGCCATAGGCATAGCTATACCAGCCATAGACATAGCAGCCAGTGCCATGGACATTGCAGCCATAGCCATAGCCATAGCAGCCGTAGCCATAGCCATAGCAGCCATAGTCATAGCATTAGCAGCCATAGCCATAGCTATAGCAGCCATAGCCACAGCAGCCATAGCCACAGCCATAGCAGGCATAGCCATAGCAGCCAGAGCCGTAGCTATAGCAGCTGTAGCCATAGCCAAAGCAGCCATAGCCATTGCCACAGCAGCCAATGCCACAGCCATAGGAGTTATAGCCATAGCCGTAGCCGCCATAGGCATAGCTATACCAGCCATAGACATAGCAGCCAGTGCCATGGACATTGCAGCCATAGCCATAGCCATAGCAGCCGCAGCCATAGCCATAGCAGCCGTAGCCATAGCCATAGCTATAGCAGCCATAGCCATAGCAGCCAGAGCCATAGCCATAGCAGCCAGAGCCATAGCCATAGCAGCTATAGCCATACCCAAAGCAGCAATAGCCACAGCCATAGCAGCAATAGGCATAGCGATAGGAGCCATAGCCATAGCAATATCACGCATAGCGATAGCCATGGCAGCCTAGCCATAGCCATAGCAGCCACAGCCATAGCCATAGCCACATCAGCCATTGCCATAGCCATAGCCATAGCAGCAATAGCCATAGCCATAGCAGCCATAGTCATAGCATTAGCAGCCATAGCCATAGCTATAGCAGCCATAGCCACAGCAGCCATAGCCACAGCCATAGCAGGAATAGCCATAGCAGCCAGAGCCGTAGCTATAGCAGCTGTAGCCATAGCCAAAGCAGCCATAGCCATAGCCATAGCAGCCATAGCCATGGCCATAGCAGCCATAGCCATATCCATAGGAGCCATGGCCATAGCCATAGCCAGAGCTGCCGTAGCCATAGCCATAGCTGCCTTAGCCATAGCCACAGCAGCCATAGCCATAGCCACAGCTATAGCAGCCATAGCCATAACCACAGCCATAGCAGACATAGCCATAGCCATAGCAGCCGCAGCCATAGCCATAGCCATAGCCATAGCCATAGCCATAGTAGCCATAGCCACAGCCATAGCAGCCATAGCAATAGCCATAAACATAGTAGCCATAGCCATAGCCATAGCCATAGTAGCCACAGCCAAAGCTATTGCAGACATAGCCATAGCCATAGCAGCCGTAGCCATAGCCATAGCCGTCATAGCGATAGCCATTGCAGCCGTAGCCATAGCCATAGCAGCCATAGGCATAGCCCTAGCAGCCATGGCAACAGCCATAGCCAGAGCAGCCATAGCCATAGCCATAGCAGCCATAGCCATAGCCATAGCAGCTATAGCCATACCCAAAGCATTCATAGCCATAGCCATAGCAGCCATAGCAGCCATAGCCATAGCCATAGCAGCCATAGCCATAGCCATAGCACGCATAGCGATAGCCATAGCAGCCATAGCCATAGCCATAGCAGCCATGGCCATAGCCATAGCCAGAGCAGCCATAGCCATAGCCATAGCAGCCATAGCAGACATAGCCATAGCCATAGCCATAGCAGTCATAGCCATAGCCATAGTCATAGCAGTCATAGCCATAGCCATAGCAGCCATAGCCATAGCCATCGAAGCCATACCCATAGCCATAGCAGCCATAGCCATAGCCATAGCTCGCATAGCGATAGCCATAGGCGCCGTAGCCATAGCCATACCAGCGATAGATATAGCCATATCAGCCATAGCCGTAGCCATAGCCGTAGCCGTAGCATCCATACCCATAGCCACAGCAGCGGTAGCCATAGCCATAGTCTTAGCAGCCATAGCCATAGCCGTAGTACCTATAGCAATAACCATAGCAGACATAGCCATAGCCGTAGCACGCATAGCGATAGCCATAGCAGCCATAACCATAGCCAGAGAAGCCATAGCCATAGCCATGGCAGCAATAGCCAAATTCATAGCAGCCATACCCATAGCCATAGCAGACATAGCCATAGCCATACCAGCCATAGTCATAGCCATAGTAGCCATAGCCATAGCCATAGCAGCCATAGCATCAGCCACAGCAGCCATAGGCATAGCCTCAGCCATAGCAGCGATAGCCATAGCCATAGCAGCCATAGACATAGCAGCCATAGCCATAGCCATAGAAGCCATTGTCATAGCCATAGCCATAGCCACAGCAGCCGTAGCCATAGCCATAGCAGCCATTTCATAGACATAGCCATAGTAACAGCAGCGATAGCCATAGCCAGAGCAGACATAGCCATAGCCATAGCCACAGCAGCCAATGCCACAGCCATAGCAGTTATAGCCATAGCCGTAGCAGCCATAGGCATAGCTATACCAGCCATAGACATAGCAGCCAGTGCCATGGACATTGCAGCCATAGCCATAGCCATAGCAGCCGTAGCCATAGCCATAGCAGCCGTAGCCATAGCCTTAGCTATAGCAGCCATAGCCATAGCAGCCAGAGCCATAGCCATAGCAGCCAGAGCCATAGCCATAGCAGCTATAGCCATACCCAAAGCAGCAATAGCCACAGCCATAGCAGCCATAGGCATAGCTATAGGAGCCATAGCCATAGCAATAGCACGCATAGCGATAGCCATGGCAGCCTAGCCATAGCCATAGCAGCCACAGCCATAGCCATAGCCACATCAGCCATTGCCATAGCCATAGCCATAGCAGCAATAGCCATAGCCATAGCAGCCATAGTCATAGCATTAGCAGCCATAGCCATATCCATAGGAGCCATAGCCACAGCCATAGCCATAGCAGCTATAGCAGCCATAGCCATAGCAGCCATAGCCATTGCCATAGCCATAGCAGCCATGGCCATAGCCATAGCCAGAGCTGCCGTAGCCATAGCCATAGCTGCCTTAGCCATAGCCACAGCAGCCATAGCCATAGTCACAGCTATAGCAGCCATAGCCATAACCACAGCCATAGCAGACATAGCCATAGCCATAGCTCGCATAGCGATAGCCATAGCAGCCGTAGCCATAGTCATACCAGCGATAGATATAGCCATATCAGCCATAGCCGTAGCCATAGCCGTAGCCGTAGCATCCATAGCCATAGCCACAGCAGCGGTAGCCATAGCCAGAGCAGACATAGCCATAGCCATAGCCACAGCAGCGATAGCCATAGCCATAGCAGCCATAGCCATAGCCATAGCAGCCATAGCCATAGCAATAGCACGCATAGCGATAGCCATAGCAGCCGCAGCTATAGCCATAGCAGCCGTAGCCATAGCTGCCATAGCCATAGCCATAGCAGCCATAGCCATAGCCATAGCAGCCGTAGCCATTGCCATAGCCATAGCAGCCATAGCTATATCCATAGCAGCCATAGCCTGAGCCATAGCCATAGCAGCCATAGACATAGCCATAGCATGCTAGCGACAGCCATAGCAACCGCGGCCATAGCCATAACAGCCACAGCCATAGCAATATCAGCCATAGCCATAGCCATTGCCATAGCTGCAATAGCCAGAGCCATAGCAGACATAGCCATAGCCATTGCAGCCATAGCCATAGCCACAGCACGCATAACGACAGCCACAGCAGCCGCAGCCATAGCCAAAGTAGCCATAGCCACAGCCATAGCAGCAATAGCCATAGCCATAGCCATAGCCATAGCAGCCATAGCCATAGCCATATCAGCCATAGTCATGGCCATATCCATAGCAGCAATAGTCATAGCCATAGCAGCCATAGCAGCCATAGTCATAGCCACAGCAGCCATAGCCATAGCAATAGCACGCATAGCGATAGCCATAGCAGGCGCAGCCATAGCCATAGCAGCCGTAGCCATAGCCATAGCAGCCGTAGCCATAGCCATAGCAGCCATAGCCGTAGCCATCGCAGGCGTAGCCATATCCATAGCCATAGCCATAGCCATAGCAGCAATAGCAATAGCCATTGCAGCCATAGCCATAGCCACAGCACGCATAACGACAGCCACAGCAGCCGCAGCCATAGCCAAAGTAGCCATCGCCACGGCTATAGCAGCAATAGCCATATCTATAGGAGCCATAGCCATAGCCATAGCCTTAGCAGCCATAGTAATAGCCATAGCTGCCATAGCCATAGCCATATCTGCCATAGCCATAGCCATAGCAGCAATAGTAGTAGCCATAGCAGCCATAGGAGCCATAGCAGCCATAGCTATATCCATAGCAGCCATAGCCATAGCCACAGCCACAGCAGCCATAAACATAGCCATAGCCACAGTAGCCAATGCCATAGCCATAGCAGTTATAGCCATAGCCGTAGCAGCCATAGGCATAGCAATACCAGACATAGACGTAGCAGCCACAGCCATAGCCATAGCAGCTATTGCCATAGCCATAGCCATAGCCACAGCAGGCAATGCCATAGCCATAGCAGTTATAGCCATAGCCGTAGCAGCCATACGCATAGCTATACCAGCCATAGACGTAGCAGCCATAGCCGTAGGCATTGCAGCCATTGTCATAGCCATAGCTATAGCCACAGCAGCCAATGCCATAGCCTTAGCAGATATAGCCATAGCCGTAACAGTCATAGCAGCCATAGCCATAGCCATAGCACGCATAGCGACAGCCATAGCTGCCGTAGCCATAGCCATAGCAGCCATAGCCATAGCCATATCAGCCATAGCCATAGCCAAAGCACCCATACCCATAGCCATAGCAGCTATAGCCATAGCCATATCAGCCATAGCCATAGCTATAGCAGCCATACCCAAAGCAGCCATAGCAGCTATAGCCATAGCCATATCAGCCATAGCCATAGCTATAGCAGCCATACCCAAAGCAGCCATAGCCATAGCCATAGCAGCCATAGCAGCCATAGTCATAGCCATAGCACGCATAGCGACAGCCATAGCAGCCGTAGCCATAGCCAAAGCAGCCAGAGCCATAGCCGTATCAGCCATAGCCATAGCCAAAGCATCCATAGCCATAGCCATAGCAGCTATAGCCATAGCCATATCAGCCATAGTCATAGCCATATCCATAGCAGCAATAGTCATAGCCATAGCAGCCCTAGCAGCCATAGCCATAGCCATAGCAGTCATAGCCATAGCCATAGCAGTACCCATAGCAGCAATAGCCATGGCCATAGCAGCCATAGCAGCCATAGTCATAGCCACAGCAGCCATAGCCATAGCAATAGCACGCATAGCGATAGCCATAGCAGGCGCAGCCATAGCCATAGCAGCCGTAGCCATAGCCATAGCAGCCGTAGCCATAGCCATAGCAGCCATAGAAATAGCCATAGCATGCATAGCGACAGCCATAGCAACCGTGGCCATAGCCATAACAGCCACAGCCATAGCCATATCAGCCATAGCCATAGCCATTGCCATAGCAGCAATAGCCAGGGCCATAGCAGACATAGCCATAGCCATTGCAGCCATAGCCATAGCCACAGCACGCATAACGACAGCCACAGCAGCCGTAGCCATAGCCAAAGTAGCCATAGCCACAGCCATAGCAGCAATAGCCATAGCCATAGCCATAGCCATAGCAGCCATAGCCATAGCCATATCAGCCATAGTCATAGCCATATCCATAGCAGCAATAGTCATAGCCATAGCAGCCCTAGCAGCCATAGCCATAGCCATAGCAGTCATAGCCATAGCCATAGCAGTACCCATAGCAGCAATAGCCATAGCCATAGCAGCCATAGCAGCCATAGTCATAGCCACAGCAGCCATAGCCATAGCAATAGCACGCATAGCGATAGCCATAGCAGGCGCAGCCATAGCCATAGCAGCCGTAGCCATAGCCATAGCAGCCGTAGCCATAGCCGTAGCAGCCATAGTCATAGCCATAGCAGCCATAGCCATAGCCATAGCAGCCACAGCCATAGCCACAGCAGCCATCGCCACGGCTATAGCAGCAATAGCCATATCCACAGGAGCCATAGCCATAGCCATAGCCTTAGCAGCCATAGTAATAGCCATAGCTGCCATAGCCATAGCCATATCAGCCATAGCCATAGCCATAGCAGCAATAGCAATAGCCATAGCAGCCATAGCAGCCATAGCAGCCATAGCTATATCCATAGCAGCCATAGCCATAGCCACAGCCACAGCAGCCATAAACATAGCCATAGCCACAGTAGCCAATGCCATAGCCATAGCAGTTATAGCCATAGCCGTAGCAGCCATAGGCATAGCAATACCAGCCATAGACATAGCAGCCATAGCCATAGCCATAGCAGCTATTGCCATAGCCATAGCCATAGCCACAGCCGGCAATGCCATAGCCATAGCAGTTATAGCCATAGCCGTAGCAGCCATACGCATAGCTATACCAGCCATAGACGTAGCAGCCATAGCCGTAGGCATTGCAGCCATTGTCGTAGCCATAGCCATAGCCACAGCAGCCAATGCCATAGCCTGAGCAGATATAGCCATAGCCGTAACAGTCATAGCAGCCATAGCCATAGCCATAGCACGCATAGCGACAGCCATAGCAGCCGTAGCCATAGCCATAGCAGCCATAGCCATAGCCATAGCAGCCATAGCCATGGCCATAGCAGCCATAGCCATATCCATAGGAGCCATAGCCATAGCCATAGCCATAGCAGCCATAGCATCCATAGCCATTGCCATAGCCATAGCAGCCATAGACGTAGCCATAGCCACATCAGCCATTGCCATAGCCATAGCCATAGCAGCAATAGCCATAGCCATAGCAGCCATAGTCATAGCATTAGCAGCCATAGCCATAGCTATAGCAGCCATAGCCACAGCAGCCATAGCCACAGCCATAGCAGGCATAGCCATAGCAGCCAGAGCCGTAGCTATAGCAGCTGTAGCCATAGCCAAAGCAGCCATAGCCATTGCCACAGCAGCCAATGCCACAGCCATAGGAGTTATAGCCATAGCCGTAGCAGCCATAGGCATAGCTATACCAGCCATAGACATAGCAGCCAGTGCCATGGACATTGCAGCCATAGCCATAGCCATAGCAGCCGTAGCCATAGCCATAGCAGCCGTAGCCATAGCCATAGCTATAGCAGCCATAGCCATAGCAGCCAGAGCCATAGCCATAGCAGCCAGAGCCATAGCCATAGCAGCTATAGCCATACCCAAAGCAGCAATAGCCACAGCCATAGCAGCAATAGGCATAGCGATAGGAGCCATAGCCATAGCAATATCACGCATAGCGATAGCCATGGCAGCCTAGCCATAGCCATAGCAGCCACAGCCATAGCCATAGCCACATCAGCCATTGCCATAGCCATAGCCATAGCAGCAATAGCCATAGCCATAGCAGCCATAGTCATAGCATTAGCAGCCATAGCCATAGCTATAGCAGCCATAGCCACAGCAGCCATAGCCACAGCCATAGCAGGAATAGCCATAGCAGCCAGAGCCGTAGCTATAGCAGCTGTAGCCATAGCCAAAGCAGCCATAGCCATAGCCATAGCAGCCATAGCCATGGCCATAGCAGCCATAGCCATATCCATAGGAGCCATAGCCATAGCCATAGCCATAGCAGCCATAGCATCCATAGCCATTGCCATAGCCATAGCAGCCATAGCCGTAGCCATTGCAGCCATAACAATAGCCATAGCAGCCGTAGCCATAGCCATAGCCGCCATAGCCATGGCCATAGCAGCCATAGCCATATCCATAGGAGCCATAGCCACAGCCATAGCCATAGCAGCCATAGACATAGCCATAGCATGCATAGCGACAGCCATAGCAACCGCGGCCATAGCCATAACAGCCACAGCCATAGCAATATCAGCCATAGCCATAGCCATTGCCATAGCTGCAATAGCCAGAGCCATAGCAGACATAGCCATAGCCATTGCAGCCATAGCCATAGCCACAGCACGCATAACGACAGCCACAGCAGCCGCAGCCATAGCCAAAGTAGCCATAGCCACAGCCATAGCAGCAATAGCCATAGCCATAGCCATAGCCATAGCAGCCATAGCCATAGCCATATCAGCCATAGTCATGGCCATATCCATAGCAGCAATAGTCATAGCCATAGCAGCCATAGCAGCCATAGTCATAGCCACAGCAGCCATAGCCATAGCAATAGCACGCATAGCGATAGCCATAGCAGGCGCAGCCATAGCCATAGCAGCCGTAGCCATAGCCATAGCAGCCGTAGCCATAGCCATAGCAGCCATAGCCGTAGCCATCGCAGGCGTAGCCATATCCATAGCCATAGCCATAGCCATAGCAGCAATAGCAATAGCCATTGCAGCCATAGCCATAGCCACAGCACGCATAACGACAGCCACAGCAGCCGCAGCCATAGCCAAAGTAGCCATTGCCACGGCTATAGCAGCAATAGCCATATCTATAGGAGCCATAGCCATAGCCATAGCCTTAGCAGCCATAGTAATAGCCATAGCTGCCATAGCCATAGCCATATCTGCCATAGCCATAGCCATAGCAGCAATAGTAGTAGCCATAGCAGCCATAGGAGCCATAGCAGCCATAGCTATATCCATAGCAGCCATAGCCATAGCCACAGCCACAGCAGCCATAAACATAGCCATAGCCACAGTAGCCAATGCCATAGCCATAGCAGTTATAGCCATAGCCGTAGCAGCCATAGGCATAGCAATACCAGACATAGACGTAGCAGCCACAGCCATAGCCATAGCAGCTATTGCCATAGCCATAGCCATAGCCACAGCAGGCAATGCCATATCCATAGCAGTTATAGCCATAGCCGTAGCAGCCATACGCATAGCTATACCAGCCATAGACGTAGCAGCCATAGCCGTAGGCATTGCAGCCATTGTCATAGCCATAGCTATAGCCACAGCAGCCAATGCCATAGCCTTAGCAGATATAGCCATAGCCGTAACAGTCATAGCAGCCATAGCCATAGCCATAGCACGCATAGCGACAGCCATAGCTATAGCCACAGCAGCCAATGCCATAGCCTTAGCAGATATAGCCATAGCCGTAACAGTCATAGCAGCCATAGCCATAGCCATAGCACGCATAGCGACAGCCATAGCTGCCGTAGCCATAGCCATAGCAGCCATAGCCATAGCCATATCAGCCATAGCCATAGCCAAAGCACCCATACCCATAGCCATAGCAGCTATAGCCATAGCCATATCAGCCATAGCCATAGCTATAGCAGCCATACCCAAAGCAGCCATAGCAGCTATAGCCATAGCCATATCAGCCATAGCCATAGCTATAGCAGCCATACCCAAAGCAGCCATAGCCATAGCCATAGCAGCCATAGCAGCCATAGTCATAGCCATAGCACGCATAGCGACAGCCATAGCAGCCGTAGCCATAGCCAAAGCAGCCAGAGCCATAGCCGTATCAGCCATAGCCATAGCCAAAGCATCCATAGCCATAGCCATAGCAGCTATAGCCATAGCCATATCAGCCATAGTCATAGCCATATCCATAGCAGCAATAGTCATAGCCATAGCAGCCCTAGCAGCCATAGCCATAGCCATAGCAGTCATAGCCATAGCCATAGCAGTACCCATAGCAGCAATAGCCATGGCCATAGCAGCCATAGCAGCCATAGTCATAGCCACAGCAGCCATAGCCATAGCAATAGCACGCATAGCGATAGCCATAGCAGGCGCAGCCATAGCCATAGCAGCCGTAGCCATAGCCATAGCAGCCGTAGCCATAGCCATAGCAGCCATAGCCGTAGCCATAGCAGCCGTAGCCATTGCCATAGCCATAGCAGCCATAGCTATATCCATAGCAGCCATAGCCATAGCCATAGCCATAGCAGCCATAGAAATAGCCATAGCATGCATAGCGACAGCCATAGCAACCGTGGCCATAGCCATAACAGCCACAGCCATAGCCATATCAGCCATAGCCATAGCCATTGCCATAGCAGCAATAGCCAGAGCCATAGCAGACATAGCCATAGCCATTGCAGCCATAGCCATAGCCACAGCACGCATAACGACAGCCACAGCAGCCGTAGCCATAGCCAAAGTAGCCATAGCCACAGCCATAGCAGCAATAGCCATAGCCATAGCCATAGCCATAGCAGCCATAGCCATAGCCATATCAGCCATAGTCATAGCCATATCCATAGCAGCAATAGTCATAGCCATAGCAGCCCTAGCAGCCATAGCCATAGCCATAGCAGTCATAGCCATAGCCATAGCAGTACCCATAGCAGCAATAGCCATAGCCATAGCAGCCATAGCAGCCATAGTCATAGCCACAGCAGCCATAGCCATAGCAATAGCACGCATAGCGATAGCCATAGCAGGCGCAGCCATAGCCATAGCAGCCGTAGCCATAGCCATAGCAGCCGTAGCCATAGCCGTAGCAGCCATAGTCATAGCCATAGCAGCCATAGCCATAGCCATAGCAGCCACAGCCATAGCCAGAGCAGCCATCGCCACGGCTATAGCAGCAATAGCCATATCCACAGGAGCCATAGCCATAGCCATAGCCTTAGCAGCCATAGTAATAGCCATAGCTGCCATAGCCATAGCCATATCAGCCATAGCCATAGCCATAGCAGCAATAGCAATAGCCATAGCAGCCATAGCAGCCATAGCAGCCATAGCTATATCCATAGCAGCCATAGCCATAGCCACAGCCACAGCAGCCATAAACATAGCCATAGCCACAGTAGCCAATGCCATAGCCATAGCAGTTATAGCCATAGCCGTAGCAGCCATAGGCATAGCAATACCAGCCATAGACATAGCAGCCATAGCCATAGCCATAGCAGCTATTGCCATAGCCATAGCCATAGCCACAGCCGGCAATGCCATAGCCATAGCAGTTATAGCCATAGCCGTAGCAGCCATACGCATAGCTATACCAGCCATAGACGTAGCAGCCATAGCCGTAGGCATTGCAGCCATTGTCGTAGCCATAGCCATAGCCACAGCAGCCAATGCCATAGCCTGAGCAGATATAGCCATAGCCGTAACAGTCATAGCAGCCATAGCCATAGCCATAGCACGCATAGCGACAGCCATAGCAGCCGTAGCCATAGCCATAGCAGCCATAGCCATAGCCATATCAGCCATAGCCATAGCCAAAGCACCCATACCCATAGCCATAGCAGCTATAGCCATAGCCATATCAGCCATAGCCATAGCTATAGCAGCCATACCCAAAGCAGCCATAGCCATAGCAGTAATAGCAATAGCCATAGCAGCCATAGCAGCCATAGCCATAGCCATAGCAGCCATAGTCATAGCCATAGCACGCATAGCGACAGCCATAGCAGCCGTAGCCATAGCCATAGCAGTCATAGCCATAGCCATATCAGCCATAGCCATCGCCAAAGCATCCATAGCCATAGCAATAGCACGCATAGCGATAGCCATAGCAGCAGCAGCCATAGCCATGGCAGCTATAGCCATAGCCATATCAAGCACAGCCATAGCTATAGCAGCCATAGCCAAAACAGCCATAGCCATAGCCATAGTAGCCATAGCCACAGCCATAGCAGCCATAGCAATAGCCATAACCATAGTTGCCATAGCCATAGCCATAGCCATAGTAGCCACAGCCAAAGCTATTGCAGACATAGCCATAGCCATAGCAGCCGTAGCCATAGCCATAGCCGTCATAGCGATAGCCATTGCAGCCGTAGCCATAGCCATAGCAGCCATAGCCATAGCCCTAGCAGCCATGGCCACAGCCATAGCCAGAGCAGCCATAGCCATAGCCATAGCAGCCATAGCCATAGCCATAGCAGCTATAGCCATACCCAAAGCAGCCATAGCCATAGCCATAGCAGCCATAGCAGCCATAGCCATAGCCATAGCAGCCATAGCCATAGCCATAGCAGCCAGAGCCATAACCATAGCAGCTATATCCATACCCAGGCATAGCAATAGCCATAGCCATAGCAGCCGGAGCCATAGCCATAGCAGCTATAGCCATAGCCATAATAGCCATAGCCATAGCCTTAGCCATAGCCATAGCAGACATAGCAGCCACAGCCATACCCATTGTAGCCACAGCCAAAGCTATTGCTGCCATAGCCATCGCCATAGTCACAGCAGCCATAGCCATAGCCATAGCAGCCATAGCAGCCATAGCCATAGCCATAGCATCCATACCCATAGCCATTGCAGCTATAGCCATAGCCATATCAGCCATAGCCATAGCTATAGCGGCCATATCCAAAGCAGCCATAGCCATAACCATAGCAGCCATAGCCATAGCCATAGCAGCCATAGCCATAGCAATAGCACGCATTGCGATAGCCGTAGCAGCAGCAGCCATAGCCATAGCAGCCGTAGCCATAGCTGCCATAGCCATAGCCATAGCAGGAATAGCCATAGCCAGAGCAGCCAATGACATAGCCATAGCAGTTATAGCCATAGCCGTAGCAGCCATAGGCATAGCTATACCAGCCATAGACATAGCAGCCATAGCCATAGCCATAGCAGCCATAGACATAGCCATAGCCATAGTCATAGCAGCCATAGCCATAGTAATAGCACGCACACCGATAGCCATAGCAGCCGCAGCCATAGCCATAGCAGCCATAGCCGCAGCCATTACAGCCATAACGATAGCCATAGCAGCCGTAGCCATAGCCATAGCCGCCATAGCCATAGCCATAGCAGCCATAGCCATAGCCATAGCTATAGCAGCCATGGCCATAGCCACAGCCATAGCAGACATAGCCATAGCCGTAGCAGCCGCAGCCATAGCCATAGCCATTGCAGCCATAGCGACAGCCACAGCAGCCACAGCATCCATAGCCACAGCAGCCATAGTCGTAGCTATAGCAGCTGTAGCCATAGCTAACGCAGACATAGCAATAGCCATAGCAGCCGTAGACATAACCATAGCAGCCATAGCTGTATCCATAGGAGCCATATCCGTAGCCATCGCAGGCATAGCCATAGCCATAGCCATCGCCATAGCAGCAATAGCAATAGCCATAGCAGCCATAGCAGCCATAGCCATAGCCATAGCCATAGCAGCCATAGACATAGCCATAGCATGCATAGCGACAGCCATAGCAACCGTGGCCATAGCCATAACAGCCACAGCCATAGCAATATCAGCCATAGCCATAGCCATAGACATAGCCACAGCAGCCATAGCCATAGCCATATCAGCCATAGTCATAGCCATATCCATAGCAGCAATAGTCATAGCCATAGCAGCCATAGCAGCCATAGTCATAGCCACAGCAGCCATAGCCATAGCAATAGCACGCATAGCGATAGCCACAGCAGGCGCAGCCATAGCCATAGCAGCCGTAGCCATAGCCATAGCAGCCGTAGCCATAGCCATAGCAGCCATAGCCGTAGCCATCGGAGGCGTACTCATATCCATAGCCATAGCCATAGTAACAGCAGCGATAGCCATAGCCAGAGCAGACATAGCCATAGCCATAGCCACAGCAGCCAATGCCACAGCCATAGCAGTTATAGCCATAGCCGTAGCAGCCGTAGTCGTAGCTATAGCAGCTGTAGCCACAGCTAACGCAGACATAGCAATAGCCATAGCAGCCTTAGACATAACCATAGCAGCCATAGCTGTATCCATAGGAGCCATATCCGTAGCCATCGCAGGCATAGCCATAGCCATAGCCATCGCCATAGCAGCAATAGCCATAGCCATAGCAGCCATAGACATAGCCGTAGCCATAGTCATAGCAGCCATAGCCATAGTAATAGCACGCATACCGATAGCCACAGCAGCCGCAGCCATAGCCATAGCAGCCATAGCCGTAGCCATTGCAGCCATAACGATAGCCATAGGAGCCGTAGCCATAGCCATAGCCGCCATAGCCGTAGCCATAGCAGCCATAGCCATAGCCATAGCTATAGCAGCCATGGCCATAGCCACAGCCATAGCAGACATAGCCATAGCCGTAGCAGCCGCAGCCATAGCCATAGCCATTGCAGCCATAGCGACAGCCACAGCAGCCACAGCATCCATAGCCACAGCAGCCATAGTCGTAGCTATAGCAGCTGTAGCCATAGCCAACGCAGACATAGCAATAGCCATAGCAGCCGTAGACATAACCATAGCAGCCATAGCTGTATCCATAGGAGCCATATCCGTAGCCATCGCAGGCATAGCCATAGCCATAGCCATCGCCATAGCAGCAATAGCAATAGCCATAGCAGCCATAGACATAGCCGTAGCCATAGTCATAGCAGCCATAGCCATAGTAATAGCACGCATACCGATAGCCACAGCAGCCGCAGCCATAGCCATAGCAGCCATAGGCGTAGCCATTGCAGCCATAACGATAGCCATAGGAGCCGTAGCCATAGCCATAGCCGCCATAGCCGTAGCCATAGCAGCCATAGCCATAGCCATAGCTATAGCAGCCATGGCCATAGCCACAGCCATAGCAGACATAGCCATAGCCGTAGCAGCCGCAGCCATAGCCATAGCCATTGCAGCCATAGCGACAGCCACAGCAGCCACAGCATCCATAGCCACAGCAGCCATAGTCGTAGCTATAGCAGCTGTAGCCATAGCCAACGCAGACATAGCAATAGCCATAGCAGCCGTAGACATAACCATAGCAGCCATAGCTGTATCCATAGGAGCCATATCCGTAGCCATCGCAGGCATAGCCATAGCCATAGCCATCGCCATAGCAGCAATAGCAATAGCCATAGCAGCCATGGCAGCCATAGCCATAGCCATAGCAGCCATAGCCATAGCCATAGCACGCATAGCGACAGCCATAGCGGGCGCAGCCATAGCCATAGCAGCCGTAGCCATAGCCATAGCAACCATAGACATAGCCATCGCTGGCATAGCCATAGCCGTAGCCATAGTAGCCATAGCCACAGCCATAGGCAATAGCCATAGCCATAGCCATAGCCATAGCAGCCATAGCCATAGCCATAGCAGTACCCATAGCAGCAATAGCCATAGCCATAGCAGGCATAGCAGCCATAGTCATAGCCATAGCAGCCATAGCCATAGCAATAGCACGCATAGCGATAGCCACAGCGGGCGCAGCCATAGCCATAGCAGCCGTAGCGATAGCCATAGCAGCCACAGCCATAGCCATAGCAGCCGTAGCCATAGCCATAGCAGCCATAGCCGTAGCCATCGCAGGCATAGCCATATCCATAGCCATAGCCATAGCCATAGCAGCAATAGCAATAGCCATAGCAGCCATAGCAGCCATAGCTATAGCCATAGCAGCCATAGCCATAGACATAGCACGCATAGCGACTGCCACAGCAGCCGTAGCCATAGCCATAGCTGCCGTAGCCATAGCCGTAGCAGCCATAGTCATAGCCATAGCAGCCATAGCCATAGCCATAGCAGCCGTAGCCATAGCCACAGCAGCCATCGCCACGGCCATAGCAGCCATAGCCATATCCATAGGAGCCATAGCCTTAGCCATAGCCTTAGCAGCCATAGTAATAGCAATAGCAGCCATAGCCATAGCCATAGCAGACATAGCCATAGCCATAGCAGCCACAGCGATAGCCATGGCAGCCGTAGCCATTGCCATAGCCATAACAGCCACAGCCATAGCCATATCAGCCATAGCCATAGCCATTGCCATAGCAGCAATAGCCAGAGCCATAGCAGGCATAGCCATAGCCATTGCAGCCATAGCCATAGCCACAGCACGCATAACGACAGCCACAGCATCCATAGCCACAGCAGCCATAGTTGTAGCTATAGCAGCTGTAGCCATAGCTAACGCAGACATAGCCATAGCCATAGCAGCCGTAGACATAACCATAGCAGCCATAGTTGTATCGATAGGAGCCATATCCGTAGCCATCGCAGGCATAGCCATAGCCATAACCATCGCCATAGCAGCAATAGCAATAGCCATAGCAGCCATAGCAGCCATAGCCATAGCCATAGCAGCCATAGCCATAGCCATAGCACGCATAGCGACAGCCATAGCAGCCGTAGCCATAGCCATAGCAGATAGACGCAATAGCTACAGCAACCATGGACATAGCCATCGCTGGCACAGCCATAGCCATAGCCAAAGTAGCCATAGCCACAGCCATAGCAGCAATAGCCATAGTCATAGCCATAGCCATAGCAGCCATAGGCATAGCTATAGGAGCCATAGCCATAGCAATAGCACGCATAGCGATAGCCATAGCAGCCTAGCCATAGCCACAGCAGCCACAGCCATAGCCATAGCAGGCATAGCCATAGCAGCCAGAGCCGTAGCTATAGCAGCTGTAGCCATAGCCAAAGCAGCCATAGCCGTAGCCATAGCAGCCATAGCCATGGCCATAGAAGCCATAGCCATAGCCATAGCCATAGCCATAGCCTTAGCAGCCGCAGCCGTAGCCATAGCCATAGCCATAGCCATAGCCATAGCCATAGCCATAGTAGCCATAGCCACAGCCATAGCAGTCATAGCAATAGCCATAACCATAGTAGCCATAGCCATAGCCATAGCCATAGTAGCCACAGCCAAAGCTATTGCAGCCATAGCCATAGCCATAGCAGCCGTAGCCATAGCCATAGCCGTCATAGCGATAGCCATTGCAGCCGTAGCCATAGCCATAGCAGCCATAGCCATAGCCCTAGCAGCCATGGCCACAGCCATAGCCAGAGCAGCCATAGCCATAGCCATAGCAGCCATAGCCATAGCCATAGCAGCTATAGCCTTAACCAAAGCAGCCATAGCCATAGCCATAGCAGCCATAGCAGCCATAGCCATAGCCATAGCAGCCATAGCCATAGCCATAGCACGCATAGTGATAGCCATAGCAGCCATAGCCATAGCCATAGCAGCCATGGCCATAGCCATAGCCAGAGCAGCCATAGCCATAGCCATAGCAGCCATAGCCGTAGCCATGGCCATAGCCATACCAGCCATGGCCATAGCCATAGCAACAATAGCCACAGCCATAGTAGCCACAGCCAAAGCTATAGCAGCGATATTCATAGCCATAGCAGTCATAGCAGACATAGCCATAGCCATAGCAGCCATAGCAGACATAGCCATAGCCATAGCCATAGCAGCCATAGCCATAGCCATAGTCATAGCAGTCATAGCCATAACCATAGCAGCCATAGCCATAGCCATAGAAGCCATAGTCATAGCCATAGCCATAGCCATAGCCTTAGCAGCGATAGACATAGCCATATCAGCCATAGCCGTAGCCATAGCCGTAGCCATAGCATCCATAGCCATAGCCACAGTAGCGGTAGCCATAGCCATAGTCTTAGCAGCCATAGCCATAGCCGTAGTAGCTACAGCAATAACCATAGCAGACATAGCCATAGCCGTAGCACGCATAGCGATAGCCATAGCAGCCATATCCATAGCCAGAGCAGCCATAGCCATAGCCATGGCAGCAATAGCCATATTCATAGCAGCCATACCCATAGCCATAGCAGACATAGCCATAGCCATAGCAGCCATAGCCATAGCAATAGCACGCATAGCGATAGCCATAGCAGGCGCAGCCATAGCCATAGCAGCCGTAGCCATAGCCATAGCAGCCATAGCCATAGCCACAGCAGCCATGGGCATAGCCATAGCCATAGTAGCCATAGCCATAGGTATAGCTGTACCAGCCAAAACAAAGACACAGCCATAGCAGACATTGCCATTGCCGTAGCAGCCATAGCCATAGCCATAGCAGCCATAGCCATAGCAATAGCCATAGTAGTCATAGCCACAGCCATAGCAGCCGTAGCAATAACTATAACCATAGTAGCCATAGCCATAGCCATAGCCATAGTAGCCACAGCCAAAGCTATTGCAGCCATAGCAATAGCCATAGCAGCCGTAGCCATAGCCATAGCCGTCATAGCGATAGCCATTGCAGCCGTAGGCATAGCCATAGCAGCCATAGCCATAGCCCTAGCAGCCATGGCCACAGCCATAGCCAGAGCAGCCATAGCCATAGCCATAGCAGCCATAGCCGCAGCCATAGCAGCTATAGCCATACCCAAAGCAGCCATAGCCATTGCCATAGCAGCCAGAGCCATAGCCATAGCAGCTATAGCCATAACCATAGTAGCCATAGCCATAGCCATAGCCGTAGCAGCCATAGCAGCCATAGCCATAGCCATAGCAGCTATAGCCATACCCAAAGCAGCCATAGCCATTGCCATAGCAGCCAGAGCCATAGCCATAGCAGCTATAGCCATAACCATAGTAGCCATAGCCATAGCCATAGCCGTAGCAGCCATAGCAGCCATAGCCATAGCCATAGCAGCCATAGCCATAGCCGTAGCAGCCATAGCCATAGCCATAGCACGCATAGCGATTGCCATAGCAGCCATAGCCATAGCCATAGCAGCCATGGCCATAGCCATAGCCATAGAAGTCATAGCCATAGACATAGCAGCCATAGCCATAGCCATAGCAGCCATAGCCATAGCCGTAGCAGCCATAGCCATAGCCATAGCACGCATAGCGATTGCCATAGCAGCCATACCCATAGCCGTAGCAGACATAGCCATAGCCATAGCAGCCATAGTCATAGCCATAGTAGACATAGCCATAGCCATAGCAGCCATAGCATCAGCCACAGCAGCCATAGGCATAGCCACAGCCATAGCGGCGGTAGCCATAGCCATAGCAGCCATAGACATAGCAGCCATAGCCATAGCCATAGAAGCCATTGTCATAGCCATAGCCATAGCCACAGCAGCCATAGCCATAGCCATAGCAGCCATTTCATAGCCATAGCCATAGTAACAGCAGCGATAGCCATAGCCAGAGCAGACATAGCCATAGCCATAGCCACAGCAGCCAATGCCACAGCCATAGCAGGCATAACCATAGCAGCCAGAGCCGTAGCTATAGCAGCTGTAGCCATAGTAACAGCAGCGATAGCCATAGCCAGAGCAGCCATAGCCATTGCCATAGCCATAGCAGCCATAGCCGTAGCCATTGCAGCCATAACAATAGCCATAGCAGCCGTAGCCTTAGCCATAGCCGCCATAGCCATAGCCATAGCAGCCATAGACATAGCCATAGCTATAGCAGCCATAGCCATAGCCACAGCCATAGCAGACATAGCCATAGCCATAGCAGGCATAGCCATAGCCATAGCACGCATAGCGATAGCCATAGCAGCCGTAGCCATAGCCATAGCAGCGATAGGCATAGCCATATCAGCCATAGCCGTAGCCATAGCCGTAGCCATAGCATCCATAGCCATAGCCCCAGCAGCGGTAGCCATAGCCATAGCCTTAGCAGCCATAGCCACAGCCATAGCAGGCATAACCATAGCAGCCAGAGCCGTAGCTATAGCAGCTGTAGCCATAGCCAAAGCAGCCATAGCCATATCCATAGCAGCCATAGCCATGGCCATAGCAGCCATAGCCATATCCATAGGAGCCATAGCCACAGCCATAGCCATAGCAGCTATAGCAGCCATAGCCATAGCAGCCATAGCCATTGCCATAGCCATAGCAGCCATGGCCATAGCCATAGCCAGAGCTGCCGTAGCCATAGCCATAGCCGCCATAGCCATAGCCACAGCAGCCATAGCCATAGGCATAGCTATAGCAGCCATAGCCATAGCCACAGCCATAGCAGACATAGCCATAGCCATAGCAGCCGCAGCCGTAGCAATAGCCATAGCCATAGCCATAGCCATAGCCATAGCCATAGTAGCCATAGCCACAGCCATAGCAGTCATAGCAATAGCCATAACCATAGTAGCCATAGCCATAGCCATAGCCATAGTAGCCACAGCCAAAGCTATTGCAGCCATAGCCATAGCCATAGCAGCCGTAGCCATAGCCATAGCCGTCATAGCGATAGCCATTGCAGCCGTAGCCATAGGCATAGCAGCCATAGCCATAACCCTAGCAGCCATGGCCACAGCCATAGCCAGAGCAGCCATAGCCATAGCCTTAGCAGCCATGGCCATAGCCATAGCAGCTATAGCCATACCCAAAGCAGCCATAGCCATAGCCATAGCAGCCATAGCAGCCATAGCCATAGCCATAGCAGCCATAGCCATAGCCATAGCACGCATAGCGATAGCCATAGCAGCCATATCAGCCATAGCCGTAGCCATGGCCATAGCCATACCAGCCATGGCCATAGCCATAGCAACAATAGCCACAGCCATAGTAGCCACAGCCAAAGCTATAGCAGCGATATTCATAGCCATAGCAGCCATAGCAGACATAGCCATAGCCATAGCCATAGCAGCCATAGCCATAGCCATAGTCATAGCAGTCATAGCTATAGCCATAGCAGCCATAGCCATAGCCATAGAAGCCATAGTCATAGCCATAGCCATAGCCATAGCCTTAGCAGCGATAGACATAGCCATATCAGCCATAGCCGTAGCCATAGCCGTAGCCATAGCATCCATAGCCATAGCCACAGCAGCGGTAGCCATAGCCATAGTCTTAGCAGCCATAGCCATAGCCGTAGTAGCTATAGCAATAACCATAGCAGACATAGCCATAGCTGTAGCACGCATAGCGATAGCCATAGCAGCCATAACCATAGCCAGAGCAGCCATAGCCATAGCCATGGCAGCAATAGCCATATTCATAGCAGCCATAACCATAGCCATAGCAGACATAGCCATAGCCATAGCAGCCATAGTCATAGCCATAGTAGACATAGCCATAGCCATAGCAGCCATAGCATCAGCCACAGCAGCCATAGGCATAGCCACAGCCATAGCAGCGATAGCCATAGCCATAGCAGCCATAGGCATAGCCATACGAGCCATAGCCAATGCCATAGCCACAGCAGCCATATCCATAGCCACAGACATAGCAGCAATAGACATAGCCATAGCAGCCATAGCCATAGCCATAGCAGCCATGGCCATAGCCATAGCCATAGAAGTCATAGCCATAGACATAGCAGCCATAGCCATAGCCATAGCAGCCATAGCCATAGCCGTAGCAGCCATAGCCATAGCCATAGCACGCATAGCGATTGCCATAGCAGCCATACCCATAGCCGTAGCAGACATAGCCATAGCCATAGCAGCCATAGTCATAGCCATAGTAGACATAGCCATAGCCATAGCAGCCATAGCATCAGCCACAGCAGCCATAGGCATAGCCACAGCCATAGCGGCGGTAGCCATAGCCATAGCAGCCATAGACATAGCAGCCATAGCCATAGCCATAGAAGCCATTGTCATAGCCATAGCCATAGCCACAGCAGCCATAGTCATAGCCATAGCAGCCATTTCATAGCCATAGCCATAGTAACAGCAGCGATAGCCATAGCCAGAGCAGACATAGCCATAGCCATAGCCACAGCAGCCAATGCCACAGCCATAGCAGTTATAGCGATAGCCGTAGCAGCCATAGGCATAGCTATACCAGCCATAGACATAGCAGCCATTGCCATGGACATTGCAGCCATAGCCATAGCCATAGCAGCCGTAGCCATAGCCATAGCCATAGCAGCCATAGCCATATCCATAGGAGCCATAGCCATAGCCATAGCCATAGCAGCCATAGCAGCCATAGCCATTGCCATAGCCATAGCAGCCATAGCCGTAGCCATTGCAGCCATAACAATAGCCATAGCAGCCGTAGCCTTAGCCATAGCCGCCATAGCCATAGCCATAGCAGCCATAGACATAGCCATAGCTATAGCAGCCATAGCCATAGCCACAGCCATAGCAGACATAGCCATAGCCATAGCAGGCATAGCCATAGCCATAGCACGCATAGCGATAGCCATAGCAGCCGTAGCCATAGCCATAGCAGCGATAGGCATAGCCATATCAGCCATAGCCGTAGCCATAGCCGTAGCCATAGCATCCATAGCCATAGCCCCAGCAGCGGTAGCCATAGCCATAGCCTTAGCAGCCATAGCCACAGCCATAGCAGGCATAACCATAGCAGCCAGAGCCGTAGCTATAGCAGCTGTAGCCATAGCCAAAGCAGCCATAGCCATATCCATAGCAGCCATAGCCATGGCCATAGCAGCCATAGCCATATCCATAGGAGCCATAGCCACAGCCATAGCCATAGCAGCTATAGCAGCCATAGCCATAGCAGCCATAGCCATTGCCATAGCCATAGCAGCCATGGCCATAGCCATAGCCAGAGCTGCCGTAGCCATAGCCATAGCCGCCATAGCCATAGCCACAGCAGCCATAGCCATAGGCATAGCTATAGCAGCCATAGCCATAGCCACAGCCATAGCAGACATAGCCATAGCCATAGCAGCCGCAGCCGTAGCAATAGCCATAGCCATAGCCATAGCCATAGCCATAGCCATAGTAGCCATAGCCACAGCCATAGCAGTCATAGCAATAGCCATAACCATAGTAGCCATAGCCATAGCCATAGCCATAGTAGCCACAGCCAAAGCTATTGCAGCCATAGCCATAGCCATAGCAGCCGTAGCCATAGCCATAGCCGTCATAGCGATAGCCATTGCAGCCGTAGCCATAGGCATAGCAGCCATAGCCATAGCCCTAGCAGCCATGGCCACAGCCATAGCCAGAGCAGCCATAGCCATAGCCTTAGCAGCCATGGCCATAGCCATAGCAGCTATAGCCATACCCAAAGCAGCCATAGCCATAGCCATAGCAGCCATAGCAGCCATAGCCATAGCCATAGCAGCCATAGCCATAGCCATAGCACGCATAGCGATAGCCATAGCAGCCATATCAGCCATAGCCGTAGCCATGGCCATAGCCATACCAGCCATGGCCATAGCCATAGCAACAATAGCCACAGCCATAGTAGCCACAGCCAAAGCTATAGCAGCGATATTCATAGCCATAGCAGCCATAGCAGACATAGCCATAGCCATAGCCATAGCAGCCATAGCCATAGCCATAGTCATAGCAGTCATAGCTATAGCCATAGCAGCCATAGCCATAGCCATAGAAGCCATAGTCATAGCCATAGCCATAGCCATAGCCTTAGCAGCGATAGACATAGCCATATCAGCCATAGCCGTAGCCATAGCCGTAGCCATAGCATCCATAGCCATAGCCACAGCAGTGGTAGCCATAGCCATAGTCTTAGCAGCCATAGCCATAGCCGTAGTAGCTATAGCAATAACCATAGCAGACATAGCCATAGCTGTAGCACGCATAGCGATAGCCATAGCAGCCATAACCATAGCCAGAGCAGCCATAGCCATAGCCATGGCAGCAATAGCCATATTCATAGCAGCCATAACCATAGCCATAGCAGACATAGCCATAGCCATAGCAGCCATAGTCATAGCCATAGTAGACATAGCCATAGCCATAGCAGCCATAGCATCAGCCACAGCAGCCATAGGCATAGCCACAGCCATAGCAGCGATAGCCATAGCCATAGCAGCCATAGGCATAGCCATACGAGCCATAGCCAATGCCATAGCCACAGCAGCCATATCCATAGCCACAGACATAGCAGCAATAGACATAGCCATAGCAGCCATAGCCATAGCCATAGCAGACATAGTCATAACCATAGCAGGCATAGCCTTATCCATAGGAGCCATAGCCGTAGCTAAAGCATTAGCAGCCATAGCCATAACTATAACAGCCATTGCCATAGCAGCCATAGGCATAGCCATAGCAGCCATAGCCATAGCCATACGAGCCATAGGCAATGCCATAGCCACAGCAGCCATAGCCATAGCCACAGCCATAGCAGCCATAGACATAGCCATAGCAGCCATAGCCATAGCAATAGCACGCATAGCGATAGCCATAGCAGCAGCAGCCATAGCCATGTCATCCATAGCCATAGCCAAAGCATCCATAGCCATTGCCATAGCATCCATAGCCATAGCCATAGCAGTCATAGCCATAGGCATAGCAGCCATCGCCATAGCCATAGCAGCCATAGCCATAGCCATAGCAGCCATAGCCATAGCAATAGCACGCATAGCGATAGCCATAGCAGCAGCAGCCATAGCCATGTCATCCATAGCCATAGCCAAAGCATCCATAGCCATTGCCATAGCATCCATAGC
This sequence comes from Calliopsis andreniformis, assembly GCF_051401765.1. Classification (NCBI taxonomy): domain Eukaryota; kingdom Metazoa; phylum Arthropoda; class Insecta; order Hymenoptera; family Andrenidae; genus Calliopsis; species Calliopsis andreniformis. Next base: position 692,356 of record NW_027480567.1, read on the forward strand.
CATAGCAATAGCACGCATAGCGATAGCCATAGCAGGCGCAGCCATAGCCATAGCAGCCGTAGCCATAGCCATAGCAGCCGTAGCCATAGCCATAGCAGCCATAGCCGTAGCCACCGCAGGCATAGCCATATCCATAGCCATAGCCATAGCCATAGCAGCAATAGCAATAGCCATAGCAGCCATAGCAGCCATAGCTATAACCATAGCAGCCATAACCATAGCCATAGCAGACATAGCCATAGCCATAGCAGCCATAGTCATAGCCATAGTAGACATAGCCATAGCCATAGCAGCCATAGCATCAGCCACAGCAGCCATAGGCATAGCCACAGCCATAGCAGCGATAGCCATAGCCATAGCAGCCATAGGCATAGCCATACGAGCCATAGCCAATGCCATAGCCACAGCAGCCATATCCATAGCCACAGACATAGCAGCAATAGACATAGCTATAGCAGCCATAGCCATTGCCATAGCAGACATAGTCATAACCATAGCAGGCATAGCCTTATCCATAGGAGCCATAGCCGTAGCCAAAGCATTAGCAGCCATAGCCATAACTATAGCAGCCATTGCCATAGCAGCCATAGGCATAGCCATAGCAGCCATAGCCATAGCCATACGAGCCATAGCCAATGCCATAGCCACAGCAGCCATAGCCATTGCCACAGCCATAGCAGCCATAGACATAGCCATAGCAGCCATAGCCATAGCAATAGCACGCATAGCGATAGCCATAGCAGCAGCAGCCATAGCCATGTCATCCATAGCCATAGCCAAAGCATCCATAGCCATTGCCATAGCATCCATAGCCATAGCCATAGCAGCCATAGCCATAGGCATAGCAGCCATCGCCATAGCCATAGCAGCCATAGCCATAGCCATAGCAGCCATAGCCATAGCAATAGCACGCATAGCGATAGCCATAGCAGCAGCAGCCATAGCCATGTCATCCATAGCCATAGCCAAAGCATCCATAGCCATTGCCATAGCATCCATAGCCATAGCAATAGCACGCATAGCGATAGCCATAGCAGGCGCAGCCATAGCCATAGCAGCCGTAGCCATAGCCATAGCAGCCGTAGCCATAGCCATAGGAGCCATAGCCGTAGCCATCGCAGGCATAGCCATATCCATAGCCATAGCCATAGCCATAGCAGCAATAGCAATAGCCATAGCAGCCATAGCAGCCATAGCTATAACCATAGCAGCCATAGCCATAGCCATAGCACATATAGCGTCTGCCATAGCAGCCGTAGCCATAGCCATAGCAGCCGTAGCCATAGCCGTAGCAGCCATAGCCATAGCCATAGCTATAGCAGCCACAGCCATAGCCACAGCCATACCAGACATAGCCATAGCCATAGCAACCATAGTCATAGCCATAGCAGCCATAGCAACTATAGCCATAGCCATAGCCATAGCAACTATAGCCACAGCCATAGTAGCCATAGCCTAAGCTATAGCAGCGATATTCATAGCCATAGCAGCCATAGCAGACATAGCCATAGCCATAGCCATAGCAGCCATAGCCATAGCCATAGTCATGGCAGCCTTAGCCATAGCCATAGCAGCCATAGCCATAGCCATAGAAGCCATAGCCATAGCCATAGCCATAGGCTTAGCAGCAATAGCCAAAACCATAGCAGCCATAGCAGCCATAGCCATAGCCATAGCAGCCATAGCAATAGCCATAGCACGCATAGCGATAGCCATAGCAGCAGTAGCCATAGCCATAGCAGCGATAGACATAGCCATATCAGCCATAGCCGTAGCCATAGCCGTAGCCATAGCATCCATAGCCATAGCCACAGCAGCTGTAGCCATAGCCAAAGCAGCCATAGCCGTAGCCATAGCAGACATAGCCATGGCCATAGCAGCCATAGCCATAGCCATAGCAGCCATAGCCATAGCCATAGCACGCATAGCGATAGCCATAGGAGCCGTAGCAATAGCCATACCAGCGATAGACATAGCCATATCAGCCATAGCCGTAGCCATAGCCGTAGCCATAGCAGCCATAGCCATAGCCATAGCAGCCATTTCATAGCCATAGCCATAGTAACAGCAGCGATAGCCATAGCCAGAGCAGACATAGCCATAGCCATAGCCACAGCAGCCAATGCCACAGCCATAGCAGTTATAGCCATAGCCGTAGCAGCCATAGGCATAGCTATACCAGCCATAGACATAGCAGCCATTGCCATGGACATTGCAGCCATAGCCATAGCCATAGCAGCCGCAGCCATAGCCATAGCCATAGCAGCCATAGCCATAGCAGCCAGAGCCATAGCCATAGCAGCCAGAGCCATAGCCATAGCAGCTATAGCCATACCCAAAGCAGCAATAGCCATAGCCATAGCAGCCATAGGCATAGCTATAGGAGCCATAGCCATAGCAATAGCACGCATAGCGATAGCCATAGCAGCCTAGCCATAGCCAAAGCAGCCACAGCCATAGCCATAGCAGCCATGGCCATAGCCATATCAGCCATAGCCATCACCAAAGCATCCATAGCCATAGCCATGGCAGCTATAGCCATAGCCATATCAAGCACAGCCATAGCTATAGCAGCCATAGCCAAAACAGCCATAGCCATAGCCATAGCAGCCATAGCCATAGCCATATCAGCCATAGCCATAGCCAAAGCATCCATACCCATAGCCATTGCAGCTATAGCCATAGCCATATCAGCCATAGCCATAGCTATAGCTGCCATATCCAAAGCAGCCATAGCCATAACCATAGCAGCCATAGCCATAGCCATAGCAGCCATAGCCATAGCAATAGCACGCATAGCGATAGCCATAGCAGCAGCAGCGATAGCCATAGCAGCCGTAGCCATAGCTGCCATAGCCATAGCCATAGCAGGAATAGCCATAGCCACAGCAGCCAAAGACATAGCCATAGCAGTTATAGCCACAGCCGTAGCAGCCATAGGCATAGCTATAGCAGCTGTAGCCATAGCCAAAGCAGCCATAGCCGTAGCCATAGCAGCCATAGCCATGGCCATAGAAGCCATAGCCATAGCCATAGCCATAGCCATAGCCTTAGCAGCAATAGCCATAGCCATGGCAGCCATAGCAGCCATAGCCATAGCCATAGCAGCCATAGCCATAGCCATACCACGCATAGCGATAGCCATAGGAGCCGTAGCAATAGCCATACCAGCGATAGACATAGCCATATCAGCCATAGCCGTAGCCATAGCCGTAGCCATAGCATCCATAGCCATAGCCATAGCAGCGGTAGCCATAGCCATAGTCTTAGCAGCCATAGCCATAGCCGTAGTAGCTATAGCAATAACCATAGCAGACATAGCCATAGCCGTAGCACGCATAGTGATAGCCATAGCAGCCATAACCATAGCCAGAGCAGCCATAGCCATAGCCATGGCAGCAATAGCCATATTCATAGCAGCCATGCCCATAGCCATAGCAGACATAGCCATAGTCATAGCAGCCATAGTCATAGCCATAGTAGACATAGCCATAGCCATAGCAGCCATAGCATCAGCCACAGCACCCATAGGCATAGCCACAGCCATAGCAGCGATAGCCATAGCCATAGCAGCCATAGACATAGCAGCCATAGCCATAGCCATAGAAGCCATTGTCATAGCCATAGCCATAGCCACAGCAGCCATAGCCATAGCCATAGCAGCCATTTCATAGCCATAGCCATAGTAACAGCAGCGATAGTCATAGCCAGAGCAGACATAGCCATAGCCATAGCCACAGCAGCCAATGCCACAGCCATAGCAGTTATAGCCATAGCCGTAGCAGCCATAGGCATAGCTATACCAGCCATAGCCCTAGCAGCCATGGCCACAGCCATAGCCATAGCAGCCGCAGCCGTAGCCATAGCCATAGCCATAGCCATAGCCATAGCCATAGCCATAGCCATAGTAGCCATAGCCACAGCCATAGCAGTCATAGCAATAGCCATAACCATAGTAGCCATAGCCATGGCCATAGCCATAGTAGCCACAGCCAAAGCTATTGCAGCCATAGCCATAGCCATAGCAGCCGTAGCCATAGCCATAGCCGTCATAGCGATAGCCATTGCAGCCGTAGCCATAGCCATAGCAGCCATAGCCATAGCCCTAGCAGCCATGGCCACAGCCATAGCCAGAGCAGCCATAGCCATAGCCATAGCAGCCATAGCCGTAGCCATTGCAGCCATAACAATAGCCATAGCAGCCGTAGCCATAGCCATAGCCGCCATAGCCATAGCCATAGCAGCCATAGACATAGCCATAGCTATAGCAGCCATAGCCATAGCCACAGCCATAGCAGACATAGCCATAGCCATAGCAGCCGCAGCCATAGCCATAGCCATAGCAGCCAGAGCCATAACCATAGCTGCTATATCCATACCCAGGCATAGCAATAGCCATATGCATAGCAGCCGGAGCCATAGCCATAGCAGCTATAGCCATTGCCATAATAGCCATAGCCATAGCCATAGCCATAGCCATAGCAGACATAGCAGCCACAGCCATACCCATTGTAGCCACAGCCAAAGCTATTGCTGCCATAGCCATCGCCATAGTCACAGCAGCCATAGCCATAGCCATAGCAGCCATAGCCATAGCCATTGCAGCCATAGGCGTAGCCATACGAGCCATAGCCAATGCCATAGCCACAGCAGCCACAGCCATAGCCACAGACATAGCAGCAATAGACATAGCCATAGCAGCCATAGCCATAGCCATAGCAGACATAGTCATAACCATAGCAGGCATAGCCTTATCCATAGGAGCCATAGCCGTAGCCAAAGCATTAGCAGCCATAGCCATAACTATAGCAGCCATTGCCATAGCAGCCATAGGCATAGCCATAGCAGCCATAGCCATAGCCATACGAGCCATAGCCAATGCCATAGCCAGAGAAACCATAGCCATAGCCACAGCCATAGCAGCCATAGACATAGCCATAGCAGCCGCAGCCGTAGCCATAGCCATAGCCATAGCCATAGCCACAGCCATAGCCATAGTAGCCATAGCCACAGCCATAGCAGTCATAGCAATAGCCATACCCATAGTAGCCATAGCCATAGCCATAGCCATAGTAGCCACAGCCAAAGCTATTGCAGCCATAGCCATAGCCATAGCAGCCGTAGCCATAGCCATAGCCGTCATAGCGATAGCCATTGCAGCCGTAGCCATAGCCATAGCAGCCATAGCCATAGCCCTAGCAGCCATGGCCACAGCCATAGCCAGAGCAGCCATAGCCATAGCCATAGCAGCCATAGCCATAGCCATAGCAGCTATAGCCATACCCAAAGCAGCCATAGCCATAGCCATAGCAGCCATAGCAGCCATAGCCATAGCCATAGCAGCCATAGCCATAGCCATAGCACGCATAGCGATAGCCATAGCAGCCATATCAGCCATAGCCGTAGCCATGGCCATAGCCATACCAGCCATGGCCATAGCCATAGCAACAGTAGCCACAGCCATAGTAGGCACAGCCAAAGCTATAGCAGCGATATTCATAGCCATAGCAGCCATAGCAGACATAGCCATAGCCATAGCCATAGCAGCCATAGCCATAGCCATAGTCATAGCAGTCATAGCCATAGCCATAGCATCCATAGCCATAGCCATAGAAGCCATAGTCATAGCCATAGCCATAGCCATAGCCTTAGCAGCGATAGACATAGCCATATCAGCCATAGCCGTAGCCATAGCCGTAGCCATAGCATCCATAGCCATAGCCACAGCAGCGGTAGCCATAGCCATAGTCTTAGCAGCCATAGCCATAGCCGTAGTAGCTATAGCAATAACCATAGCAGCCATAACCATAGCCATAGCAGACATAGCCATAGCCATAGCAGCCATAGCATCAGCCACAGTAGCCATAGGCATAGCCACAGCCATAGCAGCGATAGCCATAGCCATAGCAGCCATAGGCATAGCCATAGCAGACATAGCCATAGCCATAGCAGCCATAGTCATAGCCATAGTAGACATAGCCATAGCCATAGCAGCCATAGCATCAGCCACAGTAGCCATAGGCATAGCCACAGCCATAGCAGCGATAGCCATAGCCATAGCAGCCATAGGCATAGCCATACGAGCCATAGCCAATGCCATAGCCACAGCAGCCATATCCATAGCCACAGACATAGCAGCAATAGACATAGCTATAGCAGCCATAGCCATTGCCATAGCAGACATAGTCATAACCATAGCAGACATAGCCTTATCCATAGGAGCCATAGCCGTAGCCAAAGCATTAGCAGCCATAGCCATAACTATAGCAGCCATTGCCATAGCAGCCATAGGCATAGCCATAGCAGCCATAGCCATAGCCATACGAGCCATAGCCAATGCCATAGCCACAGCAGCCATAGCCATAGCCACAGCCATAGCAGCCATAGACATAGCCATAGCAGCCATAGCCATAGCAATAGCACGCATAGCGATAGCCATAGCAGCAGCAGCCATAGCCATGTCATCCATAGCCATAGCCAAAGCATCCATAGCCATTGCCATAGCATCCATAGCCATAGCCATAGCAGCCATAGCCATAGGCATAGCAGCCATCGCCATAGCCATAGCAGCCATAGCCATAGCCATAGCAGCCATAGCCATAGCAATAGCACGCATAGCGATAGCCATAGCAGCAGCAGCCATAGCCATGTCATCCATAGCCATAGCCAAAGCATCCATAGCCATTGCCATAGCATCCATAGCCATAGCAATAGCACGCATAGCGATAGCCATAGCAGGCGCAGCCATAGCCATAGCAGCCGTAGCCATAGCCATAGCAGCCGTAGCCATAGCCATAGCAGCCATAGCCGTAGCCATCGCAGGCATAGCCATATCCATAGCCATAGCCATAGCCATAGCAGCAATAGCAATAGCCATAGCAGCCATAGCAGCCATAGCTATAACCATAGCAGCCATAGCCATAGCCATAGCACATATAGCGTCTGCCATAGCAGCCGTAGCCATAGCCATAGCAGCCGTAGCCATAGCCGTAGCAGCCATAGCCATAGCCACAGCTATAGCAGCCACAGCCATAGCCACAGCCATACCAGACATAGCCATAGCCATAGCAACCATAGTCATAGCCATAGCAGCCATAGCAACTATAGCCATAGCCATAGCCATAGCAACTATAGCCACAGCCATAGTAGCCATAGCCTAAGCTATAGCAGCGATATTCATAGCCATAGCAGCCATAGCAGACATAGCCATAGCCATAGCCATAGCAGCCATAGCCATAGCCATAGTCATGGCAGCCATAGCCATAGCCATAGCAGCCATAGCCATAGCCATAGAAGCCATAGCCATAGCCATAGCCATAGCCTTAGCAGCAATAGCCAAAACCATAGCAGCCATAGCAGCCATAGCCATAGCCATAGCAGCCATAGCCATAGCCATAGCACGCATAGCGATAGCCATAGCAGCAGTAGCCATAGCCATAGCAGCGATAGACATAGCCATATCAGCCATAGCCGTAGCCATAGCCGTAGCCATAGCATCCATAGCCATAGCCACAGCAGCTGTAGCCATAGCCAAAGCAGCCATAGCCGTAGCCATAGCAGACATAGCCATGGCCATAGCAGCCATAGCCATATCCATAGGAGCCATAGCCTTAGCAGCAATAGCCATAGCCATGGCAGCCATAGCAGCCATAGCCATAGCCATAGCAGCCATAGCCATAGTCATAGCACGCATAGCGATAGCCATAGGAGCCGTAGCAATAGCCATACCAGCGATAGACATAGCCATATCAGCCATAGCCGTAGCCATAGCCGTAGCCATAGCAGCCATAGCCATAGCCATAGCAGCCATTTCATAGCCATAGCCATAGTAACAGCAGCGATAGCCATAGCCAGAGCAGACATAGCCATAGCCATAGCCACAGCAGCCAACGCCACAGCCATAGCAGTTATAGCCATAGCCGTAGCAGCCATAGGCATAGCTATACCAGCCATAGACATAGCAGCCATTGCCATGGACATTGCAGCCATAGCCATAGCCACAGCAGCCGCAGCCATAGCCATAGCCATAGCAGCCATAGCCATATCCATAGGAGCCATAGCCATAGCCATAGCCATAGCAGCCATAGCAGCCATAGCCATTGCCATAGCCATAGCAGCCATAGCCATAGCCAAAGCATCCATAGCCATAGCCATAGCAGCTATAGCCATAGCCATATCAGCCATAGCCATAGCTATAGCAGCCATAGCCAAAGCAGCCATAGCCATAGCCATAGCAGCCATAGCCATAGCCATAGCAGCCATAGGCATGGCCATACGAGCCATAGCCAATGCCATAGCCACAGCAGCCACAGCCATAGCCACAGACATAGCAGCAATAGACATAGCCATAGCAGCCATAGCCATAGCCATAGCAGACATAGTTATAACCATAGCAGGCATAGCCTTATTCATAGGAGCCATAGCCGTAGCCAAAGCATTAGCAGCCATAGCCATAACTATAGCAGCCATTGCCATAGCAGCCATAGGCATAGCCATAGCAGCCATAGCCATAGCCATACGAGCCATAGCCAATGCCATAGCCAGAGCAACCATAGCCATAGCCACAGCCATAGCAGCCATAGACATAGCCATAGCAGCCATAGCCATAGCAATAGCACGCATAGCGATAGCCATAGCAGCAGCAGCCATAGCATTGTCATCCATAGCCATAGCCAAAGCATCCATAGCCATTGCCATAGCATCCATAGCCATAGCCATAGCCGCCATAGCCATAGGCATAGCAGCCATCGCCATAGCCATAGCAGCCATAGCCCTAGCCATAGCAGCCATAGCCATAGCAATAGCACGCATAGCGATAGCCATAGCAGCAGCAGCCATAGCCATGTCATCCATAGCCATAGCCAAAGCATCCATAGCCATTGCCATAGCATCCATAGCCATAGCAATAGCACGCATAGCGATAGCCATAGCAGGCGCAGCCATAGCCATAGCAGCCGTAGCCATAGCCATAGCAGCCATAGCCATAGCCACAGCAGCCATGGGCATAGCCATAGCCATAGTAGCCATAGCCATAGGTATAGCTGTACCAGCCAAAACAAAGCCACAGCCATAGCAGACATTGCCAGAGCCGTAGCAGCCATAGCCATAGCCATGGCAGCCATAGCCATAGCAATAGCCATAGCAGCCATAGCCACAGCCATAGCAGCTATAGCCATACCCAAAGCAGCCATAGCCATTGCCATAGCAGCCAGAGCCATAGCCATAGCAGCTATAGCCATAACCATAGTAGCCATAAACATAGCCATAGCCGTAGCAGCCATAGCAGCCATAGCCATAGCCATAGCAGCCATAGCCATAGCCATAGCAGACATAGCCATAGCCATAGCAGCCATAGTCATAGCCATAGTAGACATAGCCATAGCCATAGCAGCCATAGCATCAGCCACAGTAGCCATAGGCATAGCCACAGCCATAGCAGCGATAGCCATAGCCATAGCAGCCATAGGCATAGCCATACGAGCCATAGCCAATGCCATAGCCACAGCAGCCATATCCATAGCCACAGACATAGCAGCAATAGACATAGCTATAGCAGCCATAGCCATTGCCATAGCAGACATAGTCATAACCATAGCAGACATAGCCTTATCCATAGGAGCCATAGCCGTAGCCAAAGCATTAGCAGCCATAGCCATAACTATAGCAGCCATTGCCATAGCAGCCATAGGCATAGCCATAGCAGCCATAGCCATAGCCATACGAGCCATAGCCAATGCCATAGCCACAGCAGCCATAGCCATAGCCACAGCCATAGCAGCCATAGACATAGCCATAGCAGCCATAGCCATAGCAATAGCACGCATAGCGATAGCCATAGCAGCAGCAGCCATAGCCATGTCATCCATAGCCATAGCCAAAGCATCCATAGCCATTGCCATAGCATCCATAGCCATAGCCATAGCAGCCATAGCCATAGGCATAGCAGCCATAGCCATAGCCATAGCAGCCATAGCCATAGCCATAGCAGCCATAGCCATAGCAATAGCACGCATAGCGATAGCCATAGCAGCAGCAGCCATAGCCATGTCATCCATAGCCATAGCCAAAGCATCCATAGCCATTGCCATAGCATCCATAGCCATAGCAATAGCACGCATAGCGATAGCCATAGCAGGCGCAGCCATAGCCATAGCAGCCGTAGCCATAGCCATAGCAGCCGTAGCCATAGCCATAGCAGCCATAGCCGTAGCCATCGCAGGCATAGCCATATCCATAGCCATAGCCATAGCCATAGCAGCAATAGCAATAGCCATAGCAGCCATAGCAGCCATAGCTATAACCATAGCAGCCATAGCCATAGCCATAGCACATATAGCGTCTGCCATAGCAGCCGTAGCCATAGCCATAGCAGCCGTAGCCATAGCCGTAGCAGCCATAGCCATAGCCACAGCTATAGCAGCCACAGCCATAGCCACAGCCATACCAGACATAGCCATAGCCATAGCAACCATAGTCATAGCCATAGCAGCCATAGCAACTATAGCCATAGCCATAGCCATAGCAACTATAGCCACAGCCATAGTAGCCATAGCCTAAGCTATAGCAGCGATATTCATAGCCATAGCAGCCATAGCAGACATAGCCATAGCCATAGCCATAGCAGCCATAGCCATAGCCATAGTCATGGCAGCCATAGCCATAGCCATAGCAGCCATAGCCATAGCCATAGAAGCCATAGCCATAGCCATAGCCATAGCCTTAGCAGCAATAGCCAAAACAATAGCAGCCATAGCAGCCATAGCCATAGCCATAGCAGCCATAGCCATAGCCATAGCACGCATAGCGATAGCCATAGCAGCAGTAGCCATAGCCATAGCAGCGATAGACATAGCCATATCAGCCATAGCCGTAGCCATAGCCGTAGCCATAGCATCCATAGCCATAGCCACAGCAGCTGTAGCCATAGCCAAAGCAGCCATAGCCGTAGCCATAGCAGACATAGCCATGGCCATAGCAGCCATAGCCATATCCATAGGAGCCATAGCCTTAGCAGCAATAGCCATAGCCATGGCAGCCATAGCAGCCATAGCCATAGCCATAGCAGCCATAGCCATAGCCATAGCACGCATAGCGATAGCCATAGGAGCCGTAGCAATAGCCATACCAGCGATAGACATAGCCATATCAGCCATAGCCGTAGCCATAGCCGTAGCCATAGCAGCCATAGCCATAGCCATAGCAGCCATTTCATAGCCATAGCCATAGTAACAGCAGCGATAGCCATAGCCAGAGCAGACATAGCCATAGCCATAGCCACAGCAGCCAACGCCACAGCCATAGCAGTTATAGCCATAGCCGTAGCAGCCATAGGCATAGCTATACCAGCCATAGACATAGCAGCCATTGCCATGGACATTGCAGCCATAGCCATAGCCACAGCAGCCGCAGCCATAGCCATAGCCATAGCAGCCATAGCCATAGCCACAGCCATAGCAGCCATAGACATAGCCATAGCAGCCATAGCCATAGCAATAGCACGCATAGCGATAGCCATAGCAGCAGCAGCCATAGCATTGTCATCCATAGCCATAGCCAAAGCATCCATAGCCATTGCCATAGCATCCATAGCCATAGCCATAGCCGCCATAGCCATAGGCATAGCAGCCATCGCCATAGCCATAGCAGCCATAGCCCTAGCCATAGCAGCCATAGCCATAGCAATAGCACGCATAGCGATAGCCATAGCAGCAGCAGCCATAGCCATGTCATCCATAGCCATAGCCAAAGCATCCATAGCCATTGCCATAGCATCCATAGCCATAGCAATAGCACGCATAGCGATAGCCATAGCAGGCGCAGCCATAGCCATAGCAGCCGTAGCCATAGCCATAGCAGCCATAGCCATAGCCACAGCAGCCATGGGCATAGCCATAGCCATAGTAGCCATAGCCATAGGTATAGCTGTACCAGCCAAAACAAAGCCACAGCCATAGCAGACATTGCCAGAGCCGTAGCAGCCATAGCCATAGCCATGGCAGCCATAGCCATAGCAATAGCCATAGCAGCCATAGCCACAGCCATAGCAGCTATAGCCATACCCAAAGCAGCCATAGCCATTGCCATAGCAGCCAGAGCCATAGCCATAGCAGCTATAGCCATAACCATAGTAGCCATAAACATAGCCATAGCCGTAGCAGCCATAGCAGCCATAGCCATAGCCATAGCAGCCATAGCCATAGCCATAGCACGCATAGCGATAGCCATAGCAGCCATAGCCATAGCCATAGCAGCCATGGCCATAGCCATAGCCAGAGCAGCCATAGCCATTGCCATTGCAGCATTAGCGATAGCAATAGCAGGCAAACCCATAGCCATAGCGGCCATATCAGCCATAGCCGTAGCCATGGCCATAGCCATACCAGCCATGGCCATAGCCATAGCAACAATAGCCACAGCCATAGTAGCCACAGCCAAAGCTATAGCAGCGATATTCATAGCCATAGCAGCCATAGCAGACATAGCCATAGCCATAGCAGCCATAGCAGACATAGCCATAGCCATAGCCATAGCAGCCATAGCCATAGCCATAGTCATAGCAGTCATAGCCATAGCCATAGCATCCATAGCCATAGCCATAGAAGCCATAGTCATAGCCATAGCCATAGCCATAGCCTTAGCAGCGATAGACATAGCATTATCAGCCATAGCCGTAGCCATAGCCGTAGCCATAGCATCCATAGCCATAGCCACAGCAGCGGTAGCCATTGCCATAGTCTTAGCAGCCATAGCCATAGCCGTAGTAGCTATAGCAATAACCATAGCAGACATAGCCATAGACGTAGCACGCATAGCGTTAGCCATAGCAGCCATAACCATAGCCAGAGCAGCCATAGCCATAGCCATGGCAGCAATAGCCATATTCATAGCAGCCATACCCATAGCCATAGCAGACATAGCCATAGCCATAGCAGCCATAGTCATAGCCATAGTAGACATAGCCATAGCCATAGCAGCCATAGCATCAGCCACAGCAGCCATAGGCATAGCCACAGCCATAGCAGCGATAGCCATAGCCATAGCAGCCATAGACATAGCAGCCATAGCCATAGCCATAGAAGCCATTGTCATAGCCATAGCCATAGCCACAGCAGCCATAGCCATAGCCATAGCAGCCATTTCATAGCCATAGCCATAGTAACAGCAGCGATAGCCATAGCCAGAGCAGACATAGCCATAGCCATAGCCACAGCAGCCAATGCCACAGCCATAGCAGTTATAGCGATAGCCGTAGCTGCCAAAGGCATAGCTATACCAGCCATAGACATAGCAGCCATTGCCATGGACATTGCAGCCATAGCCATAGCCATAGCAGCCGTAGCCATAGCCATAGCCATAGCAGCCATAGCCATATCCATAGGAGCCATAGCCATAGCCATAGCCATAGCAGCCATAGCAGCCATAGCCATTGCCATAGCCATAGCAGCCATAGCCGTAGCCATTGCAGCCATAACAATAGCCATAGCAGCCGTAGCCTTAGCCATAGCCGCCATAGCCATAGCCATAGCAGCCATAGACATAGCCATAACTATAGCAGCCATAGCCATAGCCACAGCCATAGCAGACATAGCCATAGCCATAGCAGCCATAGCCATAGCCATAGCACGCATAGCGATAGCCATAGCAGCCGTAGCCATAGCCATAGCAGCGATAGGCATAGCCATATCAGCCATAGCCGTAGCCGTAGCCGTAGCCATAGCATCCATAGCCATAGCCACAGCAGCGGTAGCCATAGCCATAGCCATAGCCATAGCCATAGCCGTAGCCATAGTAGCCATAGCCACAGCCATAGCAGTCATAGCAATAGCCATAACCATAGTAGCCATAGCCATAGCCATAGCCATAGTAGCCACAGCCAAAGCTATTGCAGCCATAGCCATAGCCATAGCAGCCGTAGCCATAGCCATAGCCATGGCAGCAATAGCCATATTCATAGCAGCCATACCCATAGCCATAGCAGACATAGCCATAGCCATAGCAGCCATAGTCATAGCCATAGTAGACATAGCCATAGCCATAGCAGCCATAGCATCAGCCACAGCAGCCATAGGCATAGCCACAGCCATAGCAGCGATAGCCATAGCCATAGCAGCCATAGACATAGCAGCCATAGCCATAGCCATAGAAGCCATTGTCATAGCCATAGCCATAGCCAAAGCAGCCATAGCCATATCCACAGGAGCCATAGCCACAGCCATAGCCATAGCAGCTATAGCAGCCATAGCCATATCAGCCATAGCCATTGCCATAGCTATAGCAGCCATAGCCATATCAGCCATAGCCATTGCCATAGCTATAGCAGCCATAGCCGTAGCCACAGCCATAGCAGACATAGCCATAGCCATAGCCGCCGCAGCCGTAGCCATAGCCATAGCCATAGCCATAGCCATAGCCGTAGCCATAGTAGCCATAGCCACAGCCATAGCAGTCATAGCAATAGCCATAACCATAGTAGCCATAGCCATAGCCATAGCCATAGTAGCCACAGCCAAAGCTATTGCAGCCATAGCCATAGCCATAGCAGCCGTAGCGATAGCCATAGCCGTCATAGCGATAGCCATTGCAGCCGTAGCCATAGCCATAGCAGCCATAGCCATAGCCCTAGCAGCCATGGCCACAGCCATAGCCAGAGCAGCCATAGCCATAGCCATAGCAGCCAATGCCATAGCCATAGCAGCTATAGCCATACCCAAAGCAGCCATGGCCATAGCCATAGCAGCCATAGCAGCCATAGCCATTGCCATTGCAGCATTAGCGATAGCAATAGCAGGCATAGCCATAGCCATAGCGGCCATATCAGCCATAGCCGTAGCCATGGCCATAGCCATACCAGCCATGGCCATTGCCATAGCAACAATAGCCACAGCCATAGTAGCCACAGCCAAAGCTATAGCAGCGATATTCATTGCCATAGCAGCCATAGCAGACATAGCCATAACCAGAGCCATATTAGCCATAGCCATAGCCATAGTCATAGCAGTCATAGCCATAACCATAGCAGCCATAGCCATAGCGATAGAAGCCATAGCCATAGACATAGCCATAGCCACAGCCTTAGCAGCAATAGCCATAGCCATGGCAGCCATAGCAGCCATAGCCATAGCCATAGTAGCCATAGCCATAGCCACAGCAGCCATGGGCATAGCCATAGCCATAGCAGCCATGGCCATAGCTATAGCTGTACCAGCCATGGCCATAGCTATAGCTGTACCAGCCATAGCCAAAGCCACAGCCATACCAGCCATGGCCATAACCATAGCAGTCATAGCCATAGACATAGCAGTCATAGCCATAGCCATAGCAGCCATAGCCATAGCCGTAGCAGCCATAGCCATAGCCATAGCACGCATAGCGATAGCCATAGCAGCCATAGCCATAGCCATAGCAGCCATGGCCATAGCCATAGCCAGAGCAGCCATAGCCATAGCCATAGCAGCCATAGCAGACATAGCCATAGCCATAGCAGCCATAGCCATAGCCATAGCAGACATAGCCATAGCCATAGCAGCCGCAGCCGTAGCCATAGCCATAGCCATAGCCATAGCCATAGCCATAGCCATAGTAGCCATAGCCACAGCCATAGCAGTCATAGCAATAGCCATAACCATAGTAACAATAGCCATAGCCATAGCCATTGTAGCCACAGCCAAAGCTATTGCAGCCATAGCCATAGCCATAGCAGCCGTAGCCATAGCCATAGCCGTCATAGCGATAGCCATTGCAGCCGTAGCCATAGCCCCTGCAGCCATATCCATAGCCCTAGCAGCCATGGCCACAGCCATAGCCAGAGCAGCCATAGCCATAGCCATAGCAGCCATAGCCATAGCCATAGCAGCTATAGCCATACCCAAAGCAGCCATAGCCATAGCCATAGCAGCCATAGCAGCCATAGCCATAGCCATAGCAGCCATAGCCATAGCCATAGCACGCATAGCGATAGCCACAGCAGCCATATCCATAGCCACAGACATAGCAGCAATAGACATAGCCATAGCAGCCATAGCCATAGCCATAGCAGACATAGTCATAACCATAGCAGGCATAGCCTTATCCATAGGAGCCATAGCCGTAGCCAAAGCATTAGCAGCCATAGCCATAACTATAGCAGCCATTGCCATAGCAGCCATAGGCATAGCCATAGCAGCCATAGCCATAGCCATACGAGCCATAGCCAATGCCATAGCCACAGCAGCCATAGCCATAGCCACAGCCATAGCAGCCATAGACATAGCTATAGCAGCCATAGCCATAGCAATAGCACGCATAGCGATAGCCATAGCAGCAGCAGCCATAGCCACGTCATCCATAGCCATGGCCAAAGCATCCATAGCCATAGGCATAGCAGCCATCGCCATAGCCATAGCAGCAATAGCCATAGCCATAGCAGCCATAGCCATAGCAATAGCACGCACAGCGATAGCCATAGCAGCAGCAGCCATAGCCATGTCATCCATGGCCATAGCCAAAGCATCCATAGCCATTGCCATAGCATCCATAGCCATAGGAATAGCACGCATAGCGATAGCCATAGCAGGCGCAGCCATAGCCATAGCAGCCGTAGCCATAGCCAAAGCAGCCGTAGCCATAGCCATAGCAGCCATAGCCGTAGCCATCGCAGGCATAGCCATATCCATAGCCATAGCCATAGCCATAGCAGCAATAACAATAGCCATAGCAGCCATAGCAGCCATAGCTGTAACCATAGCAGCCATAGCCATAGCCATAGCACATATAGCGACTGCCATAGCAGCCGTAGCTATAGCCATAGCAGCCGTAGCCATAGCCGTAGCAGCCATAGCCATAGCCATAGCTATAGCAGCCATAGCCATAGCCACAGCCATAGCAGACATAGCCATAGCCATAGCAACCATAGTCATAGCCGTAGCAGCCATAGCAACTATAGCCATAGCCATAGCCATAGCAACTATAGCCACAGCCATAGTAGCCACAGCCTAAGCTATAGCAGCGATATTCATAGCCATAGCAGCCATAGCAGACATAGCCATAGCCACAGCCATAGCAGCCATAGCCATAGCCATAGTCATGGCAGCCATAGCCATAGCCATAGCAGCCATAGCCATAGCCATAGCAGCCATGGCCATAGCCATAGCCAGAGCAGCCTTAGCCATTGCCATTGCAGCATTAGCGATAGCAATAGCAGGCATAGCCATAGCCATAGCGGCCATATCAGCCATAGCCGTAGCCATGGCCATAGCCATACCAGCCATGGCCATTGCCATAGCAACAATAGCCACAGCCATAGTAGCCACAGCCAAAGCTATAGCAGCGATATTCATTGCCATAGCAGCCATAGCAGACATAGCCATAACCAGAGCCATATTAGCCATAGCCATAGCCATAGTCATAGCAGTCATAGCCATAACCATAGCAGCCATAGCCATAGCGATAGAAGCCATAGCCATAGACATAGCCATAGCCATAGCCTTAGCAGCAATAGCCAAAACTATAGCAGCCATAGCAGCCATAGCCATAGCCATAGCAGCCATAGCCATAGCCATAGCAGCCATGGCCATAGCCATAGCCACAGCAGCCATAGCCATAGCCATAGCAGCCATAGCCATAGCCATAGCAGCCATGGCCATAGCCATAGCCAGAGCAGTCATAGCCATAGCCATAGCAGCCATAGCCATAGCCACAGCAGCCATGGGCATAGCCATAGCCATAGTAGCCATAGCCATAGGTATAGCTGTACCAGCCAAAACAAAGCCACAGCCATAGCAGACATTGCCATAGCCGTAGCAGCCATTGCCATAGCCATAGCAACCGTAGCCATAGCCATAGCCATAGTAGCCATAGCCACAGCCATAGCAGCCGTAGCAACAGCTATAACCATAGTAGCCATAGCCATAGCCATAGACATAGTAGCCACAGCCGAAGCTATTGCAGCCATAGCCATAGCCATAGCAGCCGTAGCCATAGCCATAGCCGTCATAGCGGTAGCCATTGCAGCCGTAGGCATAGCCATAGCAGCCATAGCCATAGCCCTAGCAGCCATGGCCACAGCCATAGCCAGAGCAGCCATAGCCATAGCCATAGCAGCCATAGCCACAGCCATAGCAGCTATAGCCATACCCAAAGCAGCCATAGCCATTGCCATAGCAGCCAGAGCCATATCCATAGCAGCTGTAGCCATAACCATAGTAGACATAGCCATAGCCATAGCCATAGCAGCCATAGCAGCCATAGCCATAGCCATAGCAGCCATAGCCATAGCCATAGCAGGCATAGTCATAGCCATAGCTATAGCAGCCATAGCCATAGCCACAGCCATAGCAGACATAGCCATAGCCATAGCAGCCGGATCCATAGCCATAGCAGCTATAGCCATAGCCATAATAGCCATAGCCATAGCCATAGCCATAGCCATAGCAGACATAGCAGCCACAGCCATACCCATTGTAGCCACAGCCAAAGCTATTGCTGCCATAGCGATCGCCATAGTCACAGCAGCCATAGCCATAGCCATAGCAGCCATAGCAGCCATAGCCATATCCATAGCAGGCATAGTCATAGCCATAGCACGCATAGCGACAGCCATAGCAGCCGTAGCCATAGCCAAAGCATTAGCAGCCATAGCCATAACTATAGCAGCCATTGCCATAGCCGTAGCCATAGCCATTGCCATTGCAGCATTAGCGATAGCAATAGCAGGCAAAGCCATAGCCATAGCGGCCATATCAGCCATAGCCGTAGCCATGGCCATAGCCATACCAGCCATGGCCATTGCCATAGCAACAATAGCCACAGCCATAGTAGCCACAGCCAAAGCTATAGCAGCGATATTCAATGCCATAGCAGCCATAGCAGACATAGCCATAACCATAGCCATATTAGCCATAGCCATAGCCATAGTCATAGCAGTCATAGCCATAACCATAGCAGCCATAGCCATAGCGATAGAAGCCATAGCCATAGACATAGCCATAGCCACAGCCTTAGCAACAATAGCCATAGCCATGGCAGCCATAGCAGCCATAGCCATAGCCATAGTGGCCATAGCCATAGCCACAGCAGCCATGGGCATAGCCATAGCCATAGCAGCCATGGCCATAGCTATAGCTGTACCAGCCATGGCCATAGCTATAGCTGTACCAGCCATAGCCAAAGCCACAGCCATACCAGCCATGGCCATAGCCATAGCAGTCATAGCCATAGACATAGCAGCCATAGCCATAGCCATAGCAGCCATAGCCATAGCCGTAGCAGCCATAGCCATAGCCATAGCACGCATAGCGATAGACATAGCAGGCATAGCCATAGCCATAGCAGCCATGGCCATAGCCATAGCCAGAGCAGCCATAGCCATAGCCATAGCAGCCATAGCCACAGCCATAGCACGCATAGCGATAGCCATAGCAGCCATAGCCATAGCCATAGCAGCCATTGCCATAGCCATAGCCAGAGCAGCCATAGCCATAGCCATAGCAGCCATAGCCATAGCCGTAGCCATAGCCATTGCCATTGCAGCATTAGCGATAGCAATAGCAGGCAAAGCCATAGCCATAGCGGCCATATCAGCCATAGCCGTAGCCATGGCCATAGCCATACCAGCCATGGCCATAGCCATAGCAACAATAGCCACAGCCATAGTAGCCACAGCCAAAGCTATAGCAGCGATATTCATAGCCATAGCAGCCATAGCAGACATAGCCATAGCCATAGCAGCCATAGCAGACATAGCCATAGCCATAGCCATAGCAGCCATAGCCATAGCCATAGTCATAGCAGTCATAGCCATAGCCATAGCAGCCATAGCCATAGCCATAGAGGCCATAGTCATAGCCATAGCCATAGCCATAGCCTTAGCAGCGATAGACATAGCCATATCAGCCATAGCCGTAGCCATAGCCGTAGCCATAGCATCCATAGCCATAGCCACAGCAGCGGTAGCCATTGCCATAGTCTTAGCAGCCATAGCCATAGCCGTAGTAGCTATAGCAATAACCATAGCAGACATAGCCATAGCCGTAGCACGCATAGCGTTAGCCATAGCAGCCATAACCATAGCCAGAGCAGCCATAGCCATATCCATGGCAGCAATAGCCATATTCATAGCAGCCATACCCATAGCCATAGCAGACATAGCCATAGCCATAGCAGCCATAGTCATAGCCATAGTAGACATAGCCATAGCCATAGCAGCCATAGCATCAGCCACAGCAGCCATAGGCATAGCCACAGCCATAGCAGCGATAGCCATAGCCATAGCAGCCATAGACATAGCAGCCATAGCCATAGCCATAGAAGCCATTGTCATAGCCATAGCCATAGCCACAGCAGCCATAGCCATAGCCATAGCAGCCATTTCATAGCCATAGCCATAGTAACAGCAGCGATAGCCATAGCCAGAGCAGACATAGCCATAGCCATAGCAACAGCAGCCAATGCCACAGCCATAGCAGTTATAGCGATAGCCGTAGCAGCCAAAGGCATAGCTATACCAGCCATAGACATAGCAGCCATTGCCATGGACATTGCAGCCATAGCCATAGCCATAGCAGCCGTAGCCATAGCCATAGCCATAGCAGCCATAGCCATATCCATAGGAGCCATAGCCATAGCCATAGCCTAGCCGTAGCAACAATAGCCATAGCCATAGCAGCCGGAGCAGTCATAGCCATAGCCATAGCAGCCATAGCCATAGCCACAGCAGCCATGGGCATAGCCATAGCCATAGTAGACATAGCCATAGGTATAGCTGTACCAGCCAAAACAAAGCCACAGCCATAGCAGACATTGCCATAGCCGTAGCAGCCATAGCCATAGCCATAGCAACCGTAGCCATAGCCATAGCCATAGTAGCCATAGCCACAGCCATAGCAGCCGTAGCAATAGCTATAGCCATAGTAGCCATAGCCATAGCCATAGCCATAGTAGCCACAGCCAAAGCTATTGCAGCCATAGCCATAGCCATAGCAGCCGTAGCCATAGCCATAGCCGTCATAGCGATAGCCATTGCAGCCGTAGGCATAGCCATAGCAGCCAGAGCCATAGCCATAGCAGCCATGGCCACAGCCATAGCCAGAGCAGCCATAGCCATAGCCATAGCAGCCATAGCCACAGCCATAGCAGCTATAGCCATACCCAAAGCAGCCATAGCCATTGCCATAGCAGCCAGAGCCATAGCCATAGCAGCTGTAGCCATAACCATAGTAGCCATAGCCATAGCCATAGCCATAGCAGATATAGCAGCCATAGCCATAGCCATAGCAGCCATAGCCATAGCCATAGCACGCATAGCGATAGCCATAGCAGCCATAGCCATAGCCATAGCAGCCATGGCCATAGCCATAGACAGAGCAGCCATAGCCATTGCCATTGCAGCAATAGCGATAGCAATAGCAGGCATAGCCATAGCCATAGCGTCCATATCAGCCATAGCCGTAGCCATGGCCATAGCCATACCAGCCATGGCCATTGCCATAGCAACAATAGCCACAGCCATAGTAGCCACAGCCAAAGCTATAGCAGCGATATTCATAGCCAAAGCAGCCATAGCAGACATAGCCATAGCCATAGCCATATTAGCCATAGCCATAGCCATAGTCATAGCAGTCATAGCCATAGCGATAGCAGCCATAGCAATAGCGATAGAAGCCATAGCCATAGACATAGCCATAGCCACAGCCTTAGCAGCAATAGCCATAGCCATGGCAGCCATAGCAGCCATAGCCATAGCCATAGTAGCCATAGCCACAGCCACAGCAGCCATGGGCATAGCCATAGCCATAGCAGCCATGGCCATAGCTATAGCTGTACCAGCCATGGCCATAGCTATAGCTGTACCAGCCATAGCCAAAGCCACAGCCATACCAGCCATGGCCATAGCCATAGCAGTCATAGCCATAGGCATAGTCATAGCAGCCATAGCCATAGCCATAGCAGCCATGGCCATAGCCATGGCAGCCATAGCAGCCACAGCCATAGCCGTAGCAGACATAGGCATAGCTATACCAGCCATATACATAGCAGCCATTGCCATGGACATTGCAGCCATAGCCATAGCCATAGCAGCCGTAGCCGTAGCCATAGCCATAGCAGCCATAGCCATAGCAGCCAGAGCCATAGCCATAGCAGCCAGAGCCATAGCCATAGCAGCTATAGCCATACCCAAAGCAGCCATAGCCAAAGCTATTGCAGCCATAGCCATAGCCATAGCAGCCATAGCCATAGCCATAGCAGCCAGAGCCATAACCATAGCAGCTATATCCATACCCAGGCATAGCATCAGCCATAGCCATAGCAGCCGGAGCCAAAGCCATAGCAGCTATAGCCACAGGCATAGTAGCCACAGCCAAAGCTATAGGAGCGATATTCATAGCCGTAGCAGCCATAGCAGACATAGCCATAGCCATAGCCATAGCAGCCATAGACATAGCCATAGTCATAGCAGTCATGGCCATAGCCATAGCAGCCATAGCCATAGCCATAGAAGCCATAGCCATAGCCATAGCCATAGCCATAGCCTTAGCAGCAATAGCCATAGCCATGGCAGCCATAGCAGCCATAGCCATAGCCATAGCAGCCATAGCCATAGCCATAGCAGCCATAGCAGCCATAGCCATAGCCATAGCCATAGCAACTATAGCCATAGCCATAGTAGCCACAGCCAAAGCTATAGCAGCGATATTCATAGCCATAGCAGCCATAGCAGACATAGACATAGCCATAGCCATAGCAGCCATAGCCATAGCCATAGTCATAGCAGCCATAGCCATAGCCACAGCAGCCATAGCCATAGCCATAGCCTTAGCAGCAATAGCCATAGCCATAGCAGCCATAGCAGACATAGCCATAGACATAGCAGCCATAGCCATAGCCATAGCACGCATAGCGATAGCCATAGCAGCCGTAGCCATAACCATAGCAGCGATAGACATAGCCATATCAGCCATAGCCGTAGCCATAGCCGTAGCCATAGCATCCATAGCCATAGCCACAGCAGCGGTAGCCATAGCCATAGCCTTAGCAGCCATAGCCACAGCCATAGCAGGCATAGCCATAGCAGCCAGAGCCGTAGCTATAGCAGCTGTAGCCATAGCCAAAGCAGCCATAGCCATAGCCATAGCAGTCATAGCCATGGCCATAGCAGCCATAGCCATATCCATAGGAGCCATAGCCACAGCCATAGCCATAGCAGCTATAGCAGCCATAGCCATAGCAGCCATAGCCATTGCCATAGCCATAGCAGCCATGGCCATAGCCATGGCCAGAGCTGCCGTAGCCATAGCCATAGCCGGCATAGCCATAGCCACAGCAGCCATAGCCATAGGCATAGCTATAGCAGCCATAGCCATAGCCACAGCCATAGCAGACATAGCCATAGCCATAGCAGCCGCAGCCGTAGCCATAGCCATAGCCATAGCCATAGCCATAGCCATAGCCATAGTAGCCATAGCCACAGCCATAGCAGCCATAGCAATAGCCATAACCATAGTAGCCATAGCCATAGCCATAGCCATAGTAGCCACAGCCAAAGCTATTGCAGCCATAGCCATATCCATAGCAGCCGTAGCCATAGCCGTAGCCGTCATAGCGATAGCCATTGCAGCCGTAGCCATAGCCATAGCAGCCATAGCCGTAGCCCGAGCAGCCATGGCCACAGCCATAGCCAGAGCAGCCATAGCCATAGCCATAGCAGCCATAGCCATAGCCATAGCAGGCATAGCCATAGCCATAGCGGCCATATCAGCCATAGCCGTAGCCATGGCCATAGCCATACCAGCCATGGCCATTGCCATAGCAACAATAGCCACAGCCATAGTAGCCACAGCCAAAGCTATAGCAGCGATATTCATAGCCAAAGCAGCCATAGCAGACATAGCCATAGCCATAGCCATATTAGCCATAGCCATAGCCATAGTCATAGCAGTCATAGCCATAGCGATAGCAGCCATAGCAATAGCGATAGAAGCCATAGCCATAGACATAGCCATAGCCACAGCCTTAGCAGCAATAGCCATAGCCATGGCAGCCATAGCAGCCATAGCCATAGCCATAGTAGCCATAGCCACAGCCACAGCAGCCATGGGCATAGCCATAGCCATAGCAGCCATGGCCATAGCTATAGCTGTACCAGCCATGGCCATAGCTATAGCTGTACCAGCCATAGCCAAAGCCACAGCCATACCAGCCATGGCCATAGCCATAGCAGTCATAGCCATAGGCATAGTCATAGCAGCCATAGCCATAGCCATAGCAGCCATGGCCATAGCCATGGCAGCCATAGCAGCCACAGCCATAGCCGTAGCAGACATAGGCATAGCTATACCAGCCATATACATAGCAGCCATTGCCATGGACATTGCAGCCATAGCCATAGCCATAGCAGCCGTAGCCGTAGCCATAGCCATAGCAGCCATAGCCATAGCAGCCAGAGCCATAGCCATAGCAGCCAGAGCCATAGCCATAGCAGCTATAGCCATACCCAAAGCAGCCATAGCCAAAGCTATTGCAGCCATAGCCATAGCCATAGCAGCCATAGCCATAGCCATAGCAGCCAGAGCCATAACCATAGCAGCTATATCCATACCCAGGCATAGCATCAGCCATAGCCATAGCAGCCGGAGCCAAAGCCATAGCAGCTATAGCCACAGGCATAGTAGCCACAGCCAAAGCTATAGGAGCGATATTCATAGCCGTAGCAGCCATAGCAGACATAGCCATAGCCATAGCCATAGCAGCCATAGACATAGCCATAGTCATAGCAGTCATGGCCATAGCCATAGCAGCCATAGCCATAGCCATAGAAGCCATAGCCATAGCCATAGCCATAGCCATAGCCTTAGCAGCAATAGCCATAGCCATGGCAGCCATAGCAGCCATAGCCATAGCCATAGCAGCCATAGCCATAGCCATAGCAGCCATAGCAGCCATAGCCATAGCCATAGCCATAGCAACTATAGCCATAGCCATAGTAGCCACAGCCAAAGCTATAGCAGCGATATTCATAGCCATAGCAGCCATAGCAGACATAGACATAGCCATAGCCATAGCAGCCATAGCCATAGCCATAGTCATAGCAGCCATAGCCATAGCCACAGCAGCCATAGCCATAGCCATAGCCTTAGCAGCAATAGCCATAGCCATAGCAGCCATAGCAGACATAGCCATAGACATAGCAGCCATAGCCATAGCCATAGCACGCATAGCGATAGCCATAGCAGCCGTAGCCATAACCATAGCAGCGATAGACATAGCCATATCAGCCATAGCCGTAGCCATAGCCGTAGCCATAGCATCCATAGCCATAGCCACAGCAGCGGTAGCCATAGCCATAGCCTTAGCAGCCATAGCCACAGCCATAGCAGGCATAGCCATAGCAGCCAGAGCCGTAGCTATAGCAGCTGTAGCCATAGCCAAAGCAGCCATAGCCATAGCCATAGCAGTCATAGCCATGGCCATAGCAGCCATAGCCATATCCATAGGAGCCATAGCCACAGCCATAGCCATAGCAGCTATAGCAGCCATAGCCATAGCAGCCATAGCCATTGCCATAGCCATAGCAGCCATGGCCATAGCCATGGCCAGAGCTGCCGTAGCCATAGCCATAGCCGGCATAGCCATAGCCACAGCAGCCATAGCCATAGGCATAGCTATAGCAGCCATAGCCATAGCCACAGCCATAGCAGACATAGCCATAGCCATAGCAGCCGCAGCCGTAGCCATAGCCATAGCCATAGCCATAGCCATAGCCATAGCCATAGTAGCCATAGCCACAGCCATAGCAGCCATAGCAATAGCCATAACCATAGTAGCCATAGCCATAGCCATAGCCATAGTAGCCACAGCCAAAGCTATTGCAGCCATAGCCATATCCATAGCAGCCGTAGCCATAGCCGTAGCCGTCATAGCGATAGCCATTGCAGCCGTAGCCATAGCCATAGCAGCCATAGCCGTAGCCCGAGCAGCCATGGCCACAGCCATAGCCAGAGCAGCCATAGCCATAGCCATAGCAGCCATAGCCATAGCCATAGCAGGCATAGCCATAGCCATAGCGGCCATATCAGCCATAGCCGTAGCCATGGCCATAGCCATACCAGTCATGGCCATAGCCATACCAACAAAAGCCACAGGCATAGTAGCCACAGCCAAAGCTATAGCAGCGATATTCATAGCCATACCAGCCATAGCAGACATAGCCATAGCCATAGCCATAGCAGCCATAGCCAGAGCCATAGTCATAGCAGTCATAGCCATAGCCATAGCAGCCATAGCCATAGCCATAGCAGCCATAGCCATAGCCATAGCACGCATAGCGATAGCCATAGCAGCCATAGCCATAGCCATAGCAGCCATGGCCATAGCCATAGCCAGAGCAGCCATTGCCATAGCCATAGCAGTCATAGCCATAGCCGTAGCCATAGCCATTGCCATTGCAGCATTAGCGATAGCAATAGCAGGCATAGCCATAGCCATAGCGGCCATATCAGCCATAGCCGTAGCCATAGCCGTAACCATAGCATCCATAGCCATAGCCACAGCAGCGGTAGCCATAGCCATAGCCTTAGCAGCCATAGCCATAGCCGTAGTAGCTATAGCAATAACCATAGCAGACATAGCCATAGCCGTAGCACGCATAGCGATAGCCATAGCAGCCATTACCATAGCCAGAGTAGCCATAGCCATAGCCATGGCATCAATAGCCATATTCACAGCAGCCACACCCATAGCCATAGCAGACATAGCCATAGCCATAGCAGCCATAGCCATAGCCATAGCACGCATAGGGATAGCCATAGGGGCCGTAGCCATAGCCATACCAGCGATAGACATAGCCATATCAGCCATAGCCAAAGCCCTAGCAGCCATGGCCATACCCATAGTCATAGCAGCCATAGGAATAGCCATAGCGGCTATAGCCATACCCAAAGCAGCCATAGTCATTGCCATAGCAGCCAGAGCCATAGCCATAGCAGCTGTAGCCATAACCATAGTAGCCACAGCCATAGCCATAGCCATAGGAGCCATAGCAGCCATAGCCAAAGCCATAGCAGCCATGGCAATAGCCATAGCCAGTCCAGACATAGCCATAGCCATAGCAGCCATAGCCATAGCCATAGCAGCCATAGCCATTGCCACTGCAGCATTAGCGATAGCAATAGCAGGCAAAGCCATAGCCATAGCGGCCATATCAGCCATAGCCGTAGCCATGGCCATAGCCATACCAGCCATGGCCATAGCCATAGCAACAATAGCCACAGCCATAGTAGCCACAGCCAAAGCTATAGCAGCGATATTCATAGCCATAGCAGCCATAGCAGACATAGCCATAGCCATAGCAGCCATAGCAGACATAGCCATAGCCATAGCCATAGCAGCCATAGCCATAGCCATAGTCATAGCAGTCATAGCCATAGCCATAGCAGCCATAGCCATAGCCATAGAAGCCATAGTCATAGCCATAGCCATAGCCATAGCCTTAGCAACGATAGACATAGCCATATCAGCCATAGCCGTAGCCATAGCCGTAGCCATAGCCGTAGCCATAGCATCCATAGCCATAGCCACAGCAGCGGTAGCCATTGCCATAGTCTTAGCAGCCATAGCCATAGCCGTAGTAGCTATAGCAATAACCATAGCAGACATAGCCATAGCCGTAGCACGCCAGCGTTAGCCATAGCAGCCATAACCATAGCCAGAGCAGCCATAGCCATATCCATGGCAGCAATAGCCATATTCATAGCAGCCATACCCATAGCCATAGCAGACATAGCCATAGCCATAGCAGCCATAGTCATAGCCATAGTAGACATAGCCATAGCCATAGCAGCCATAGCATCAGCCACAGCAGCCATAGGCATAGCCACAGCCATAGCAGCGATAGCCATAGCCATAGCAGCCATAGACATAGCAGCCATAGCCATAGCCATAGAAGCCATTGTCATAGCCATAGCCATAGCCACAGCAGCCATAGCCATAGCCATAGCAGCCATTTCATAGCCATAGCCATAGTAACAGCAGCGATAGCCATAGCCAGAGCAGACATAGCCATAGCCATAGCAATAGCAGCCAATGCCACAGCCATAGCAGTTATAGCGATAGCCGTAGCAGCCAAAGGCATAGCTATACCAGCCATAGACATAGCAGCCATTGCCATGGACATTGCAGCCATAGCCATAGCCATAGCAGCCGTAGCCATAGCCATAGCCATAGCAGCCATAGCCATATCCATAGGAGCCATAGCCATAGCCATAGCCTAGCCGTAGCAACAATAGCCATAGCCATAGCAGCCGGAGCAGTCATAGCCATAGCCATAGCAGCCATAGCCATAGCCACAGCAGCCATGGGCATAGCCATAGCCATAGTAGACATAGCCATAGGTATAGCTGTACCAGCCAAAACAAAGCCACAGCCATAGCAGACATTGCCATAGCCGTAGCAGCCATAGCCATAGCCATAGCAACCGTAGCCATAGCCATAGCCATAGTAGCCATAGCCACAGCCATAGCAGCCGTAGCAATAGCTATAACCATAGTAGCCATAGCCATAGCCATAGCCATAGTAGCCACAGCCAAAGCTATTGCAGCCATAGCCATAGCCATAGCAGCCGTAGCCATAGCCATAGCCGTCATAGCGATAGCCATTGCAGCCGTAGGCATAGCCATAGCAGCCATAGCCATAGCCATAGCAGCCATGGCCACAGCCATAGCCAGAGCAGCCATAGCCATAGCAGACATAGCCACAGCCATAGCAGCTATAGCCATACCCAAAGCAGCCATAGCCATTGCCGTAGCAGCCAGAGCCATAGCCATAGCAGCTGTAGCCATAACCATAGTAGCCATAGCCATAGCCATAGCCATAGCAGCCATAGCAGCCATAGCCATAGCCATAGCAGCCATAGCCATAGCCATAGCACGCATAGCGATAGCCATAGCAGCCATAGCCATAGCCATAGCAGCCATGGCCATAGCCATAGACAGAGCAGCCATAGCCATTGCCATTGCAGCAATAGCGATAGCAATAGCAGGCATAGCCATAGCCATAGCGTCCATATCAGCCATAGCCGTAGCCATGGCCATAGCCATACCAGCCATGGCCATTGCCATAGCAACAATAGCCACAGCCATAGTAGCCACAGCCAAAGCTATAGCAGCGATATTCATAGCCATAGCAGCCATAGCAGACATAGCCATAGCCATAGCCATATTAGCCATAGCCATAGCCATAGTCATAGCAGTCATAGCCATAGCCATAGCAGCCATAGCAATAGCGATAGAAGCCATAGCCATAGACATAGCCATAGCCACAGCCTTAGCAGCAATAGCCATAGCCATGGCAGCCATAGCAGCCATAGCCATAGCCATAGTAGCCATAGCCATAGCCACAGCAGCCATGGGCATAGCCATAGCCATAGCAGCCATGGCCATAGCTATAGCTGTACCAGCCATGGCCATAGCTATAGCTGTACCAGCCATAGCCAAAGCCACAGCCATACCAGCCATGGCCATAGCCATAGCAGTCATAGCCATAGACATAGCAGCCATAGCCATAGCCATAGCCATAGCAGTCATAGCCATAGCAGCCAGAGCCATAGCCATAGCAGCCAGAGCCATAGCCAAAGCAGCTATAGCCGTACCCAAAGCAGCCGTAGCCAAAGCTATTGCAGCCATAGCCATAGCCATAGCAGCCATAGCCATAGGCATAGTCATAGCAGCCATAGCCATAGCCATAGCAGCCATGGCCATAGCCATGGCAGCCATAGCAGCCACAGCCATAGCCGTAGCAGACATAGGCATAGCTATACCAGCCATATACATAGCAGCCGTTGCCATGGACATTGCAGCCATAGCCATAGCCATAGTAGCCGTAGCCGTAGCCATAGCCATAGCAGCCATAGCCATAGCAGCCAGAGCCATAGCCATAGCAGCCAGAGCCATAGCCATAGCAGCTATAGCCATACCCAAAGCAGCCATAGCCAAAGCTATTGCAGCCATAGCCATAGCCATAGCAGCCATAGCCATAGCCATAGCAGCCAGAGCCATAACCATAGCAGCTATATCCATACCCAGGCATAGCATCAGCCATAGCCATAGCAGCCGGAGCCAAAGCCATAGCAGCTATAGCCACTGGCATAGTAGCCACAGCCAAAGCTATAGGAGCGATATTCATAGCCATAGCAGCCATAGCAGACATAGCCATAGCCATAGCCATAGCAGCCATAGCCATAGCCATAGTCATAGCAGTCATAGCCATAGCCATAGCAGCCATAGCCATAGCCATAGAAGCCATAGCCATAGCCATAGCCATAGCCATAGCCTTAGCAGCAATAGCCATAGCCATGGCAGCCATAGCAGCCATAGCCATAGCCATAGCAGCCATAGCCATAGCCATAGCAGCCATAGCAGCCATAGCCATAGCCATAGCCATAGCAACTATAGCCATAGCCATAGTAGCCACAGCCAAAGCTATAGCAGCGACATTCATAGCCATAGCAGCCATAGCAGACATAGACATAGCCATAGCCATAGCAGCCATAGCCATAGCCATAGTCATAGCAGCCATAGCCATAGCCATAGCAGCCATAGCCATAGGCATAGAAGCCATAGCCATAGCCATAGCCATAGCCTTAGCAGCAATAGCCATAGCCATAGCAGCCATAGCAGACATAGCCATAGCCATAGCAGCCATAGCCATAGCCATAGCACGCATAGCGATAGCCATAGCAGCCGTAGCCATAACCATAGCAGCGATAGACATAGCCATATCAGCCATAGCCGTAGCCATAGCCGTAGCCATAGCATCCATAGCCATAGCCACAGCAGCGGTAGCCATAGCCATAGCCTTAGCAGCCATAGCCACAGCCATAGCAGGCATAGCCATAGCAGCCAGAGCCGTAGCTATAGCAGCTGTAGCCATAGCCAAAGCAGCCATAGCCATAGCCATAGCAGTCATAGCCATGGCCATAGCAGCCATAGCCATATCCATAGGAGCCATAGCCACAGCCATAGCCATAGCAGCTATAGCAGCCATAGCCATAGCAGCCATAGCCATTGCCATAGCCATAGCAGCCATGGCCATAGCCATGGCCAGAGCTGCCGTAGCCATAGCCATAGCCGGCATAGCCATAGCCACAGCAGCCATAGCCATAGGCATAGCTATAGCAGCCATAGCCATAGCCACATCCATAGCAGACATAGCCATAGCCATAGCAGCCGCAGCCGTAGCCATAGCCCTAGCCATAGCCATAGCCATAGCCATAGCCATAGTAGCCATAGCCACAGCCATAGCAGCCATAGCAATAGCCATAACCATAGTAGCCATAGCCATAGCCATAGCCATAGTAGCCACAGCCAAAGCTATTGCAGCCATAGCCATAGCCATAGCATCCGTAGCCATAGCCATAGCCGTCATAGCGATAGCCATTGCAGCCGTAGCCATAGCCATAGCAGCCATAGCCGTAGCCCGAGCAGCCATGGCCACAGCCATAGCCAGAGCAGCCATAGCCATAGCCATAGCAGCCATAGCCATAGCCATTGCAGCTATAGCCATACCCAAAGCAGCCATAGCCATAGCCATAGCAGCCATAGCAGCCATAGCCATAGCCATAGCAGCCATAGCCATAGCCATAGAAGCCATAGCCACAGCCATAGCCATAACCATAGCCTTAGCAGCAATAGCCATAGCCATGGCAGCTATAGCAGGCATAGCCATAGCCATAGCAGCCATAGCCATAGCCATAGCAGCCATAGCAGCCATAGCCATAGCCATAGCCATAGCAACTATAGCCATAGCCATAGTAGCCACAGCCAAAGCTATAGCAGCGATATTAATAGCCATAGCAGCCATGGCCATAGCCATAGCCAGAGCAGCCATTGCCATAGCCATAGCAGCCATAGCCATAGCCGTAGCCATAGCCGTTGCCATTGCAGCATTAGCGATTGCAATAGCAGGCATAGTCATAGCCATAGCGGCCATATCAGCCATAGCCGTAGCCATGGCAATAGCCATACCAGTCATGGCCATAGCCATAGCAAGAAAAGCCACAGGCATAGTAGCCACAGCCAAAGCTATAGCAGCGATATTCATAGCCATACCAGCCATAGCAGACATAGCCATAGCAGCCATAGCCATAGCCATAGTCATAGCAGTCATAGCCATAGCCATAGCAGCCATAGCCATAGCCATAGCAGCCATAGCCATAGCGATAGCACGCATAGCGATAGCCATAGCAGCCATAGCCATAGCCATAGCAGCCATGGCCATGGCCATAGCCAGAGCAGCCATTGCCATAGCCATAGCAGTCATAGCCATAGCCGTAGCCATAGCCATTGCCATTGCAGCATTAGCGATAGCAATAGCAGGCATAGCCATAGCCATAGCGGCCATATCAGCCATAGCCGTAGCCATAGCCGTAACCATAGCATCCATAGCCATAGCCACAGCAGCGGTAGCCATAGCCATAGCCTTAGCAGCCATAGCCATAGCCGTAGTAGCTATAGCAATAACCATAGCAGACATAGCCATAGCCGTAGCACACACAGCGATAGCCATAGCAGCCATTACCATAGCCAGAGCAGCCATAGCCATAGCCATGGCATCAATAGCCATATTCATAGCAGCCACACCCATAGCCATAGCAGACATAACCATAGCCATAGCAGCCATAGCCATAGCCATAGCACGCATAGCG
Organism: Calliopsis andreniformis; assembly: GCF_051401765.1. NCBI lineage: Eukaryota > Metazoa > Arthropoda > Insecta > Hymenoptera > Andrenidae > Calliopsis > Calliopsis andreniformis. Next base: position 725,027 of record NW_027480567.1, read on the forward strand.
ATAGCCATAGGAGCCGTAGCCATAGCCATACCAGCGATAGACATAGCCATATCAGCCATAGCCAAAGCCCTAGCAGCCATGGCCATACCCATAGTCATAGCAGCCATAGGAATAGCCATAGCGGCTATAGCCATACCCAAAGCAGCCATAGTCATTGCCATAGCAGCCAGAGCCATAGCCATAGCAGCTGTGGTCATAACCATAGTAGCCACAGCCATAGCCATAGCCATAGGAGCCATAGCAGCCATAGCCAAAGCCATAGCAGCCATGGCAATAGCCATAGCCAGTCCAGACATAGCCATAGCCATAGCAGCCATAGCCATAGCTGTAGCCATTGCCATTGCCATTGCAGCATTAGCGACAGAAATAGCAGGCATAGCCATAGCCATAGCGGCTATAGCAGCCATAGCCGTAGCCATAGCAGCCATAGCCATAGCCAGAGCAGACATAGCCATAGCCATAGCCATAGCAGCAATAGTCATAGCATTAGCAGCCATAGCAATAGCTGTAGCAGCCATAGCCACAGCAGCCATAGCCACAGCCACAGCAGGCATAGCCATAGCAGCCAGAGCCGTAGCTATAGTAGCTGTAGCCATAGCCAAAGCAGCCATAGCCATAGCCATAGCAGCCATAGCTATGGCCATAGCAGCCATAGCCATATCCATAGGAGCCATAGCCATAGGCATAGCCATAGCAGCCATAGCAGCCATAGACATAGCAGCCATAGCCATTGCCATAGCCATAGCAGCCATAGCCGTAGCCATTGCAGCCATAACAATAGCCATAGCAGACGTAGCCATAGCCATAGCCGCCATAGCCATAGCCATAGCAGACATATCCATAGCCATAGCTATAGCAGCCATAGCCAGAGCCACATCCATAGCAGACATAGCCATAGCCATAGCAGCCGCAGCCATAGCCATAGCCATAGCAGCCAGAGCCATAACCATAGCAGCTGTATCCATACCCAGGCATAGCAATAGCCATAGCCATAGCAGCCGGAGCCATAGCCATAGCAGCTATAGCCATAGCCATAATAGCCATAGCCATAGCCATAGCCATAGCCATAGCAGACATAGCCACAGCCAAAGCTAATGAAGCCATGGTCATAGCCATTGCAGCCATAGACATAGCAGTAATAGCCATGGCCATAGCTGCCATAGCAGCCACAGCCATAGCCATTGGAGCCATATCCAAAGCTATTGCTGCCATAGCCATCGCCATAGTCACAGCAGCCATAGCCATAGCCATAGCAGCCGTAGCCATAGCCATAGCCGTCATAGCGATAGCCATTGCAGCCGTAGTCATAGCCATAGCAGCCATAGCCATAGCCCTAGCAGCCATGGCCACAGCCATAGCCAGAGCAGCCATAGCCATAGCCATAGCAGCCATAGCCATAGCCATAGCAGCTATAGCCATACCCAAAGCAGCCATAGCCATTGCCATAGCAGCCAGAGCCATAGCCATAGCAGCTATAGGCATAACCATAGTAGCCATAGCCATCGCCATAGTCACAGCAGCCATAGCCATAGCCATAGCAGCCAAAGCCATAGTCATAGCATTAGCAGCCATAGCCATAGCTATAGCAGCCATGGCCACAGCAGCCATAGCCACAGCCATAGCAGGCATAGCCATAGCAGCCAGAGCCGTAGCTATAGCAGCTGTAGCCATAGCCAAAGCAGTCATAGCCATAGCCATAGGAGCCATAGCCATGGCCATAGCAGCCATAGCCAAAGATATAGCAGCGATATTAATAGCCATAGCAGCCATAGCAGACATAGACATAGCCATAGCCATAGCAGCCATAGCCACAGCCATAGCAGCCATGACCATAGCCATAGCCAGAGCAGCCATTGCCATAGCCATAGCAGCCATAGCCATAGCCGTAGCCATAGCCGTTGCCATTGCAGCATTAGCGATTGCAATAGCAGGCATAGCCATAGCCATAGCGGCCATATCAGCCATAGCCGTAGCCATGGCCATAGCCATACCAGTCATGGCCATAGCCATAGCAACAAAAGCCACAGGCATAGTAGCCACAGCCAAAGCTATAGCAGCGATATTCATAGCCATACCAGCCATAGCAGACAGAGCCATAGCCATAGCCATAGCCATAGCAGCCATAGCCATAGCCATAGTCATAGCAGTCATAGCCATAGCCATAGCAGCCATGGCCACAGCCATAGCCAGAGCAGCCATAGCCATAGCCATAGCAGCCATAGCCATAGCCATAGCCATAGCAGACATAGCCACAGCCAAAGCTAATGAAGCCATGGTCATAGCCATTGCAGCCATAGACATAGCAGTAATAGCCATGGCCATAGCTGCCATAGCAGCCACAGCCATAGCCATTGGAGCCATATCCAAAGCTATTGCTGCCATAGCCATCGCCATAGTCACAGCAGCCATAGCCATAGCCATAGCAGCCGTAGCCATAGCCATAGCCGTCATAGCGATAGCCATTGCAGCCGTAGTCATAGCCATAGCAGCCATAGCCATAGCCCTAGCAGCCATGGCCACAGCCATAGCCAGAGCAGCCATAGCCATAGCCATAGCAGCCATAGCCATAGCCATAGCAGCTATAGCCATACCCAAAGCAGCCATAGCCATTGCCATAGCAGCCAGAGCCATAGCCATAGCAGCTATAGTCATAACCATAGTAGCCATAGCCATCGCCATAGTCACAGCAGCCATAGCCATAGCCATAGCAGCCAAAGCCATAGTCATAGCATTAGCAGCCATAGCCATAGCTATAGCAGCCATGGCCACAGCAGTCATAGCCACAGCCATAGCAGGCATAGCCATAGCAGCCAGAGCCGTAGCTATAGCAGCTGTAGCCATAGTCAAAGCAGTCATAGCCATAGCCATAGGAGCCATAGCCATGGCCATAGCAGCCATAGCCAAAGATATAGCAGCGATATTAATAGCCAAAGCAGCCATAGCAGACATAGACATAGCCATAGCCATAGCAGCCATAGCCACAGCCATAGCAGCCATGACCATAGCCATAGCCAGAGCAGCCATTGCCATAGCCATAGCAGCCATAGCCATAGCCGTAGCCATAGCCGTTGCCATTGCAGCATTAGCGATTGCAATAGCAGGCATAGCCATAGCCATAGCGGCCATATCAGCCATAGCCGTAGCCATGGCCATAGCCATACCAGTCATAGCCATAGCCATAGCAACAAAAGCCACAGGCATAGTAGCCACAGCCAAAGCTATAGCAGCGATATTCATAGCCATACCAGCCATAGCAGACAGAGCCATAGCCATAGCCATAGCCATAGCAGCCATAGACATAGCCATAGTCATAGCAGTCATAGCCATAGCCATAGCAGCCATGGCCACAGCCATAGCCAGAGCAGCCATAGCCATAGCCATAGCAGCCATAGCCATAGCCATTGCAGCTATAGCCATACCCAAAGCAGCCATAGCCATAGCCATAGCAGCCATAGCAGCCATAGCCATAGCCATAGCAGCCATAGCCATAGCCATAGAAGCCATAGCCACAGCCATAGCCATAGCCATAGCCTTAGCAGCAATAGCCAAAGCCATGGCAGCCATAGCAGCCATAGCCATAGCCATAGCAGCCATAGCCATAGCCGTAGCCATAGCCGTTGCCATTGCAGCATTAGCGATAGCAATAGCAGGCATAGCCATAGCCATAGCGGCCATATCAGCCATAACCGTAGCCAAGGCCATAGCCATACCAGCCATGGCCATAGCCATAGCAGCCATAGCCATAGCCATAGTCATAGCAGTCATAGCCATAGCCATAGCAGCCATAGCCATAGCCATAGAAGCCACTGCCAAAGCTATTGCAGCCATAGCCATAGCCATAGCAGCCATAGCCATAGCCACAGCAGTCATAGCGATAGCCATAGCAGCCGTAGCCATAGCCATAGCAGCCATAGCCATAGCCAAAGCATCCATACCCATAGCCATAGCAGCTATAGCCATAGCCATATCAGCCATAGCCATAGCTATAGCAGCCATATCCAAAGCAGCCATAGCCATAGCCATAGCAGCCATAGCCATAGCCATAGCAGCGATAGCCATAGCAATAGCACGCATAGCGATAGCCATAGCAGCCGCAGCCATAGCCATAGCAGCCACTGCCATAGCCATAGCCATATCCACAGCAGCCATAGCCATAGCAATAGCAGCCATTGCCATAGCCATAGCCATAGCCACAGCAGCCATAGCCATAGCCAGGGAAGACACAGCCATAGCCAGAGCAGACATAGCCATAGCCATAGCCAAAGCAGCCAATGCCATTGCCACAGCAGTTATAGCCATAGCCGTAGCAGCCATAGGCATAGCTATACCAGCCATAGACATAGCAGCCATTGCCATGGACATTGCAGCCATAGCCATAGCCATAGCAGCCGTAGCCATAGCCATAGCCATTGCAGCCATAGCAATAGCAGTCATACAAATAGCCATAGCAGCCGGAGCCATAGCCATAGCAGCTATAGCCATACCCGAAGCAGCCATTGCCAAAGCTATTGCAGCCATAGCCATAGCCATAGCAGCCATAGCCATAGCCATAGCAGTCATAGCGGTAGCCATAGCAGCCGTAGCCATAGCCATAGCAGCCAAAGCCATAGCCATAGCAGCCATAGCCATAGCCATAGCCATAGCCGTAGCAACAATAGCCATAGCCATAGCAGCCAGAGCAGTCATAGCCATAGCCATAGTAGCCATAGCCATAGCCACAGCAGCCATGGGCATAGCCATAGCCATAGCAGCCATAGCCATAGCTATAGCTGTACCAGCCATAGCCATAGCAGCCATAGCCATAGCCATAACTATAGCAGCCATAGTCATAGCCACAGCCATAGCAGACATAGCCATAGCCATAGCAGCCGGAGCCATAGTCATAGCATTAGCAGCCATGGCCACAGCCATAGCCACAGCAGCCATAGCCACAGCCATAGCAGGCATAGCCATAGCAGCCAGAGCCGTAGCTATAGCAGCTGTAGCCATAGCCAAAGCAGTCATAGCCATAGCCATAGCAGCCATAGCCATGGCCATAGCAGCCATAGCCATATCCATAGGAGACATAGCCATAGCCATAGCCATAGCCATAGCCATAGCAACAATATTCATCGCCATAGCAGCCCCAGCAGCCATAGCCATGGCCATAGCAGCCATAGCCGTAGCCTTAGCAGTAACCATAGCAGCAATAGCCATAGCCATAGCAGTAGCCATAGCAGCAAGAGCCATAGCCATAGCAGTAGCTATAGCAGCAATAGCCATAGCCATAGCAGCCATAGCAGCCATAGCCATAGCCATAGCATCATAGCCATAGCAGTAGCAAGCATAGCGATAGCCATAGCAGCCGCAGCCATAGCCATGTCATCCATAGCCATAGCCAAAGCATCCGTAGCCATTGCCATAGCATCCATAGCCATAGTCATAGCTGCCATAGCCATAGGCATAGCAGCCATCGCCATAGCCATAGCAGCCATAGCCATAGCCATAGCAGCCATAGCCATAGCAATAGCAGCTATAGTCATAGCCATAGCAGCTTTAGCCATAGCCAAAGTATCCATAGCCATAGCCATAGCAGCCATAGCCATAGCCATAGCACGCATAGCGACAGCCATAGCTGACGTAGCCATAGCCATAGCAGCCATAGCCATAGCCATATCAGCCATAGCCATAGCCAAAGCATCCATACCCATAGCCATAGCAGCTATAGCCATAGCCATATCAGCCATAGCCATAGCTATAGCAGCCATATCCAAAGCAGCCATAGCCATAGCCATAGCAGCCATAGCCATAGCCATAGCAGCGATAGCCATAGCAATAGCACGCATAGCGATAGCCATAGCAGCCGCAGCCATAGCCATAGCAGCCGTAGCCATAGCCATAGCAGCCATAGCCGTAGCCCTAGCAGCCATGGCCACAGCCATAGCCAGAGCAGCTATAGCCATAGCCATAGCAGCCATAGCCATAGCCATTGCAGCTATAGCCATACCCAAAGCAGCCATAGCCACAGCCATAGCAGCCATAGCAGCCATAGCCATAGCCATAGCAGCCATAGCCATAGCCATAGAAGCCATAGCCACAGCCATAGCCATAGCCATAGCCTTAGCAGCAACAGCCATAGCCATGGCAGCCATAGCAGCCATAGCCATAGCCATAGCAGCCATAGCCATGGCCATAGCAGCCATAGCCGTAGCCTTAGCAGGAACCATAGCAGCAATAGCCATAGCCATAGCAGTAGCCATAGCAGCCATAGCCATAGCACTAGCAAGCATAGCGATAGCCATAGCAGCCGCAGCCATAGCCATGTCATCCATAGCCATAGCCAAAGCATCCGTAGCCATTGCCATAGCATCCATAGCCATAGTCATAGCAGCCATAGCCATAGGCATAGCAGCCATCGCCATAGCCATAGCAGCCATAGTCATAGCCATAGCAGCCATAGCCATAGCAATAGCAGCTATAGTCATAGCCATAGCAGCTTTAGCCATAGCCAAAGTATCCATAGCCATAGCCATAGCAGCCATAGCCGTAGCCCTAGCAGCCATGGCCACAGCCATAGCCAGAGCAGCCATAGCCATAGCTATAGCAGCCATATCCAAAGCAGCCATAGCCATAGCCATAACAGCCATAGCCATAGCCATAGCAGCGATAGCCATAGCAATAGCACGCATAGCGGTAGCCATAGCAGCCGCAGCCATAGCCATAGCAGCCGTAGCCATAGCCATAGCAGCCATAGCCGTAGCCCTAGCAGCCATGGCCACAGCCATAGCCAGAGCAGCCATAGCCATAGCCATAGCAGCCACAGCCATAGCCGTAGCCATAGCCATTGCCATTGCAGCATTAGCGATAGCAATTGCAGGCATAGCCATAGCCATAGCGGCCATATCAGCCATAACCGTAGCCAAGGCCATAGCCATACCAGCCATGGCCATAGCCATAGCAGCCATAGCCATAGCCATAGTCATAGCAGTCATAGCCATAGCCATAGCAGCCATAGCCATAGACACAGCAGTCATAGCGATAGCCATAGCAGCCGTAGCCATAGCCATAGCAGCCACTGTCATAGCCATAGCCATATCCACAGCAGCCATAGCCATAGCAATAGCAGCCATTGCCATAGCCATAGCCATAGCCACAGCAGCCATAGCCATAGCCAGGGAAGACACAGCCATAGCCGGAGCAGACATAGCCATAGCCATAGCCAAAGCAGCCAATGCCATTGCCACAGCAGTTATAGCCATAGCCGTAGCAGCCATAGGCATAGCTATACCAGCCGTAGACATAGCAGCCATTGCCATGGACATTGCAGCCATAGCCATAGCCATAGCAGCCGTAGCCATAGCCATAGCCATTGCAGCCATAGCAATAGCAGTCATAGAAATAGCCATAGCAGCCGTAGCCATAGCCATAGCAGCCATAGGCATAGCCATACGAGCCATAGCCAATGCCACAGCCACAGCAGCCATATCCATAGCCACAGACATAGCAGCAATAGACATAGCCATAGCAGCCATAGTCATAGCCATAGCAGACATAGTCATAACCATAGCAGGCATAGCCTTATCCATAGGAGCCATAGCCGTAGCCAAAGCATTAGCAGCCATAGCCATAACTATAGCAGCCATTGCCATAGCCGTAGCCATAGCCATTGCCATTGCAGCATTAGCGATAGCAATAGCAGGCAAAGCCATAGCCATAGCGGCCATATCAGCCATAGCCGTAGCCATGGCCATAGCCATACCAGCCATGGCCATTGCCATAGCAACAATAGCCACAGCCATAGTAGCCACAGCCAAAGCTATAGCAGCGATATTCAATGCCATAGCAGCCATAGCAGACATAGCCATAACCATAGCCATATTAGCCATAGCCATAGACATAGCCATAGCCACAGCCTTAGCAACAATAGCCATAGCCATGGCAGTCATAGCAGCCATAGCCATAGCCATAGTGGCCATAGCCATAGCCACAGCAGCCATGGGCATAGCCATAGCCATAGCAGCCATGGCCATAGCTATAGCTGTACCAGCCATGGCCATAGCTATAGCTGTACCAGCCATAGCCAAAGCCACAGCCATACCAGCCATGGCCATAGCCATAGCAGTCATAGCCATAGACATAGCAGCCATAGCCATAGCCATAGCAGCCATAGCCATAGCCGTAGCAGCCATAGCCATAGCCATAGCACGCATAGCGATAGACATAGCAGGCATAGCCATAGCCATAGCAGCCATGGCCATAGCCATAGCCAGAGCAGCCATAGCCATAGCCATAGCAGCCATAGCCACAGCCATAGCACGCATAGCGATAGCCATAGCAGCCATAGCCATAGCCATAGCAGCCATTGCCATAGCCATAGCCAGAGCAGCCATAGCCATAGCCATAGCAGCCATAGCCATAGCCGTAGCCATAGCCATTGCCATTGCAGCATTAGCGATAGCAATAGCAGGCAAAGCCATAGCCATAGCGGCCATATCAGCCATAGCCGTAGCCATGGCCATAGCCATACCAGCCATGGCCATAGCCATAGCAACAATAGCCACAGCCATAGTAGCCACAGCCAAAGCTATAGCAGCGATATTCATAGCCATAGCAGCCATAGCAGACATAGCCATAGCCATAGCAGCCATAGCAGACATAGCCATAGCCATAGCCATAGCAGCCATAGCCATAGCCATAGTCATAGCAGTCATAGCCATAGCCATAGCAGCCATAGCCATAGCCATAGAGGCCATAGTCATAGCCATAGCCATAGCCATAGCCTTAGCAGCGATAGACATAGCCATATCAGCCATAGCCGTAGCCATAGCCGTAGCCATAGCATCCATAGCCATAGCCACAGCAGCGGTAGCCATTGCCATAGTCTTAGCAGCCATAGCCATAGCCGTAGTAGCTATAGCAATAACCATAGCAGACATAGCCATAGCCGTAGCACGCATAGCGTTAGCCATAGCAGCCATAACCATAGCCAGAGCAGCCATAGCCATATCCATGGCAGCAATAGCCATATTCATAGCAGCCATACCCATAGCCATAGCAGACATAGCCATAGCCATAGCAGCCATAGTCATAGCCATAGTAGACATAGCCATAGCCATAGCAGCCATAGCATCAGCCACAGCAGCCATAGGCATAGCCACAGCCATAGCAGCGATAGCCATAGCCATAGCAGCCATAGACATAGCAGCCATAGCCATAGCCATAGAAGCCATTGTCATAGCCATAGCCATAGCCACAGCAGCCATAGCCATAGCCATAGCAGCCATTTCATAGCCATAGCCATAGTAACAGCAGCGATAGCCATAGCCAGAGCAGACATAGCCATAGCCATAGCAACAGCAGCCAATGCCACAGCCATAGCAGTTATAGCGATAGCCGTAGCAGCCAAAGGCATAGCTATACCAGCCATAGACATAGCAGCCATTGCCATGGACATTGCAGCCATAGCCATAGCCATAGCAGCCGTAGCCATAGCCATAGCCATAGCAGCCATAGCCATATCCATAGGAGCCATAGCCATAGCCATAGCCTAGCCGTAGCAACAATAGCCATAGCCATAGCAGCCGGAGCAGTCATAGCCATAGCCATAGCAGCCATAGCCATAGCCACAGCAGCCATGGGCATAGCCATAGCCATAGTAGACATAGCCATAGGTATAGCTGTACCAGCCAAAACAAAGCCACAGCCATAGCAGACATTGCCATAGCCGTAGCAGCCATAGCCATAGCCATAGCAACCGTAGCCATAGCCATAGCCATAGTAGCCATAGCCACAGCCATAGCAGCCGTAGCAATAGCTATAGCCATAGTAGCCATAGCCATAGCCATAGCCATAGTAGCCACAGCCAAAGCTATTGCAGCCATAGCCATAGCCATAGCAGCCGTAGCCATAGCCATAGCCGTCATAGCGATAGCCATTGCAGCCGTAGGCATAGCCATAGCAGCCAGAGCCATAGCCATAGCAGCCATGGCCACAGCCATAGCCAGAGCAGCCATAGCCATAGCCATAGCAGCCATAGCCACAGCCATAGCAGCTATAGCCATACCCAAAGCAGCCATAGCCATTGCCATAGCAGCCAGAGCCATAGCCATAGCAGCTGTAGCCATAACCATAGTAGCCATAGCCATAGCCATAGCCATAGCAGATATAGCAGCCATAGCCATAGCCATAGCAGCCATAGCCATAGCCATAGCACGCATAGCGATAGCCATAGCAGCCATAGCCATAGCCATAGCAGCCATGGCCATAGCCATAGACAGAGCAGCCATAGCCATTGCCATTGCAGCAATAGCGATAGCAATAGCAGGCATAGCCATAGCCATAGCGTCCATATCAGCCATAGCCGTAGCCATGGCCATAGCCATACCAGCCATGGCCATTGCCATAGCAACAATAGCCACAGCCATAGTAGCCACAGCCAAAGCTATAGCAGCGATATTCATAGCCAAAGCAGCCATAGCAGACATAGCCATAGCCATAGCCATATTAGCCATAGCCATAGCCATAGTCATAGCAGTCATAGCCATAGCGATAGCAGCCATAGCAATAGCGATAGAAGCCATAGCCATAGACATAGCCATAGCCACAGCCTTAGCAGCAATAGCCATAGCCATGGCAGCCATAGCAGCCATAGCCATAGCCATAGTAGCCATAGCCACAGCCACAGCAGCCATGGGCATAGCCATAGCCATAGCAGCCATGGCCATAGCTATAGCTGTACCAGCCATGGCCATAGCTATAGCTGTACCAGCCATAGCCAAAGCCACAGCCATACCAGCCATGGCCATAGCCATAGCAGTCATAGCCATAGGCATAGTCATAGCAGCCATAGCCATAGCCATAGCAGCCATGGCCATAGCCATGGCAGCCATAGCAGCCACAGCCATAGCCGTAGCAGACATAGGCATAGCTATACCAGCCATATACATAGCAGCCATTGCCATGGACATTGCAGCCATAGCCATAGCCATAGCAGCCGTAGCCGTAGCCATAGCCATAGCAGCCATAGCCATAGCAGCCAGAGCCATAGCCATAGCAGCCAGAGCCATAGCCATAGCAGCTATAGCCATACCCAAAGCAGCCATAGCCAAAGCTATTGCAGCCATAGCCATAGCCATAGCAGCCATAGCCATAGCCATAGCAGCCAGAGCCATAACCATAGCAGCTATATCCATACCCAGGCATAGCATCAGCCATAGCCATAGCAGCCGGAGCCAAAGCCATAGCAGCTATAGCCACAGGCATAGTAGCCACAGCCAAAGCTATAGGAGCGATATTCATAGCCGTAGCAGCCATAGCAGACATAGCCATAGCCATAGCCATAGCAGCCATAGACATAGCCATAGTCATAGCAGTCATGGCCATAGCCATAGCAGCCATAGCCATAGCCATAGAAGCCATAGCCATAGCCATAGCCATAGCCATAGCCTTAGCAGCAATAGCCATAGCCATGGCAGCCATAGCAGCCATAGCCATAGCCATAGCAGCCATAGCCATAGCCATAGCAGCCATAGCAGCCATAGCCATAGCCATAGCCATAGCAACTATAGCCATAGCCATAGTAGCCACAGCCAAAGCTATAGCAGCGATATTCATAGCCATAGCAGCCATAGCAGACATAGACATAGCCATAGCCATAGCAGCCATAGCCATAGCCATAGTCATAGCAGCCATAGCCATAGCCATAGCAGCCATAGCCATAGGCATAGAAGCCATAGCCATAGCCATAGCCATAGCCTTAGCAGCAATAGCCATAGCCATAGCAGCCATAGCAGACATAGCCATAGACATAGCAGCCATAGCCATAGCCATAGCACGCATAGCGATAGCCATAGCAGCCGTAGCCATAACCATAGCAGCGATAGACATAGCCATATCAGCCATAGCCGTAGCCATAGCCGTAGCCATAGCATCCATAGCCATAGCCACAGCAGCGGTAGCCATAGCCATAGCCTTAGCAGCCATAGCCACAGCCATAGCAGGCATAGCCATAGCAGCCAGAGCCGTAGCTATAGCAGCTGTAGCCATAGCCAAAGCAGCCATAGCCATAGCCATAGCAGTCATAGCCATGGCCATAGCAGCCATAGCCATATCCATAGGAGCCATAGCCACAGCCATAGCCATAGCAGCTATAGCAGCCATAGCCATAGCAGCCATAGCCATTGCCATAGCCATAGCAGCCATGGCCATAGCCATGGCCAGAGCTGCCGTAGCCATAGCCATAGCCGGCATAGCCATAGCCACAGCAGCCATAGCCATAGGCATAGCTATAGCAGCCATAGCCATAGCCACAGCCATAGCAGACATAGCCATAGCCATAGCAGCCGCAGCCGTAGCCATAGCCATAGCCATAGCCATAGCCATAGCCATAGCCATAGTAGCCATAGCCACAGCCATAGCAGCCATAGCAATAGCCATAACCATAGTAGCCATAGCCATAGCCATAGCCATAGTAGCCACAGCCAAAGCTATTGCAGCCATAGCCATATCCATAGCAGCCGTAGCCATAGCCGTAGCCGTCATAGCGATAGCCATTGCAGCCGTAGCCATAGCCATAGCAGCCATAGCCGTAGCCCGAGCAGCCATGGCCACAGCCATAGCCAGAGCAGCCATAGCCATAGCCATAGCAGCCATAGCCATAGCCATAGCAGGCATAGCCATAGCCATAGCGGCCATATCAGCCATAGCCGTAGCCATGGCCATAGCCATACCAGTCATGGCCATAGCCATAGCAACAAAAGCCACAGGCATAGTAGCCACAGCCAAAGCTATAGCAGCGATATTCATAGCCATACCAGCCATAGCAGACATAGCCATAGCCATAGCCATAGCAGCCATAGCCAGAGCCATAGTCATAGCAGTCATAGCCATAGCCATAGCAGCCATAGCCATAGCCATAGCAGCCATAGCCATAGCCATAGCACGCATAGCGATAGCCATAGCAGCCATAGCCATAGCCATAGCAGCCATGGCCATAGCCATAGCCAGAGCAGCCATTGCCATAGCCATAGCAGTCATAGCCATAGCCGTAGCCATAGCCATTGCCATTGCAGCATTAGCGATAGCAATAGCAGGCATAGCCATAGCCATAGCGGCCATATCAGCCATAGCCGTAGCCATAGCCGTAACCATAGCATCCATAGCCATAGCCACAGCAGCGGTAGCCATAGCCATAGCCTTAGCAGCCATAGCCATAGCCGTAGTAGCTATAGCAATAACCATAGCAGACATAGCCATAGCCGTAGCACGCATAGCGATAGCCATAGCAGCCATTACCATAGCCAGAGCAGCCATAGCCATAGCCATGGCATCAATAGCCATATTCACAGCAGCCACACCCATAGCCATAGCAGACATAGCCATAGCCATAGCAGCCATAGCCATAGCCATAGCACGCATAGGGATAGCCATAGGAGCCGTAGGCATAGCCATACCAGCGATAGACATAGCCATATCAGCCATAGCCAAAGCCCTAGCAGCCATGGCCATACCCATAGTCATAGCAGCCATAGGAATAGCCATAGCGGCTATAGCCATACCCAAAGCAGCCATAGTCATTGCCATAGCAGCCAGAGCCATAGCCATAGCAGCTGTAGCCATAACCATAGTAGCCACAGCCATAGCCATAGCCATAGGAGCCATAGCAGCCATAGCCAAAGCCATAGCAGCCATGGCAATAGCCATAGCCAGTCCAGACATAGCCATAGCCATAGCAGCCATAGCCATAGCCATAGCAGCCATAGCCATTGCCACTGCAGCATTAGCGATAGCAATAGCAGGCAAAGCCATAGCCATAGCGGCCATATCAGCCATAGCCGTAGCCATGGCCATAGCCATACCAGCCATGGCCATAGCCATAGCAACAATAGCCACAGCCATAGTAGCCACAGCCAAAGCTATAGCAGCGATATTCATAGCCATAGCAGCCATAGCAGACATAGCCATAGCCATAGCAGCCATAGCAGACATAGCCATAGCCATAGCCATAGCAGCCATAGCCATAGCCATAGTCATAGCAGTCATAGCCATAGCCATAGCAGCCATAGCCATAGCCATAGAAGCCATAGTCATAGCCATAGCCATAGCCATAGCCTTAGCAACGATAGACATAGCCATATCAGCCATAGCCGTAGCCATAGCCGTAGCCATAGCCGTAGCCATAGCATCCATAGCCATAGCCACAGCAGCGGTAGCCATTGCCATAGTCTTAGCAGCCATAGCCATAGCCGTAGTAGCTATAGCAATAACCATAGCAGACATAGCCATAGCCGTAGCACGCCAGCGTTAGCCATAGCAGCCATAACCATAGCCAGAGCAGCCATAGCCATATCCATGGCAGCAATAGCCATATTCATAGCAGCCATACCCATAGCCATAGCAGACATAGCCATAGCCATAGCAGCCATAGTCATAGCCATAGTAGACATAGCCATAGCCATAGCAGCCATAGCATCAGCCACAGCAGCCATAGGCATAGCCACAGCCATAGCAGCGATAGCCATAGCCATAGCAGCCATAGACATAGCAGCCATAGCCATAGCCATAGAAGCCATTGTCATAGCCATAGCCATAGCCACAGCAGCCATAGCCATAGCCATAGCAGCCATTTCATAGCCATAGCCATAGTAACAGCAGCGATAGCCATAGCCAGAGCAGACATAGCCATAGCCATAGCAATAGCAGCCAATGCCACAGCCATAGCAGTTATAGCGATAGCCGTAGCAGCCAAAGGCATAGCTATACCAGCCATAGACATAGCAGCCATTGCCATGGACATTGCAGCCATAGCCATAGCCATAGCAGCCGTAGCCATAGCCATAGCCATAGCAGCCATAGCTATATCCATAGGAGCCATAGCCATAGCCGTAGCCTAGCCGTAGCAACAATAGCCATAGCCATAGCAGCCGGAGCAGTCATAGCCATAGCCATAGCAGCCATAGCCATAGCCACAGCAGCCATGGGCATAGCCATAGCCATAGTAGACATAGCCATAGGTATAGCTGTACCAGCCAAAACAAAGCCACAGCCATAGCAGACATTGCCATAGCCGTAGCAGCCATAGCCATAGCCATAGCAACCGTAGCCATAGCCATAGCCATAGTAGCCATAGCCACAGCCATAGCAGCCGTAGCAATAGCTATAACCATAGTAGCCATAGCCATAGCCATAGCCATAGTAGCCACAGCCAAAGCTATTGCAGCCATAGCCATAGCCATAGCAGCCGTAGCCATAGCCATAGCCGTCATAGCGATAGCCATTGCAGCCGTAGGCATAGCCATAGCAGCCATAGCCATAGCCATAGCAGCCATGGCCACAGCCATAGCCAGAGCAGCCATAGCCATAGCAGACATAGCCACAGCCATAGCAGCTATAGCCATACCCAAAGCAGCCATAGCCATTGCCGTAGCAGCCAGAGCCATAGCCATAGCAGCTGTAGCCATAACCATAGTAGCCATAGCCATAGCCATAGCCATAGCAGCCATAGCAGCCATAGCCATAGCCATAGCAGCCATAGCCATAGCCATAGCACGCATAGCGATAGCCATAGCAGCCATAGCCATAGCCATAGCAGCCATGGCCATAGCCATAGACAGAGCAGCCATAGCCATTGCCATTGCAGCAATAGCGATAGCAATAGCAGGCATAGCCATAGCCATAGCGTCCATATCAGCCATAGCCGTAGCCATGGCCATAGTCATACCAGCCATGGCCATTGCCATAGCAACAATAGCCACAGCCATAGTAGCCACAGCCAAAGCTATAGCAGCGATATTCATAGCCATAGCAGCCATAGCAGACATAGCCATAGCCATAGCCATATTAGCCATAGCCATAGCCATAGTCATAGCAGTCATAGCCATAGCCATAGCAGCCATAGCAATAGCGATAGAAGCCATAGCCATAGACATAGCCATAGCCACAGCCTTAGCAGCAATAGCCATAGCCATGGCAGCCATAGCAGCCATAGCCATAGCCATAGTAGCCATAGCCATAGCCACAGCAGCCATGGGCATAGCCATAGCCATAGCAGCCATGGCCATAGCTATAGCTGTACCAGCCATGGCCATAGCTATAGCTGTACCAGCCATAGCCAAAGCCACAGCCATACCAGCCATGGCCATAGCCATAGCAGTCATAGCCATAGACATAGCAGCCATAGCCATAGCCATAGCCATAGCAGTCATAGCCATAGCAGCCAGAGCCATAGCCATAGCAGCCAGAGCCATAGCCAAAGCAGCTATAGCCGTACCCAAAGCAGCCGTAGCCAAAGCTATTGCAGCCATAGCCATAGCCATAGCAGCCATAGCCATAGGCATAGTCATAGCAGCCATAGCCATAGCCATAGCAGCCATGGCCATAGCCATGGCAGCCATAGCAGCCACAGCCATAGCCGTAGCAGACATAGGCATAGCTATACCAGCCATATACATAGCAGCCGTTGCCATGGACATTGCAGCCATAGCCATAGCCATAGTAGCCGTAGCCGTAGCCATAGCCATAGCAGCCATAGCCATAGCAGCCAGAGCCATAGCCATAGCAGCCAGAGCCATAGCCATAGCAGCTATAGCCATACCCAAAGCAGCCATAGCCAAAGCTATTGCAGCCATAGCCATAGCCATAGCAGCCATAGCCATAGCCATAGCAGCCAGAGCCATAACCATAGCAGCTATATCCATACCCAGGCATAGCATCAGCCATAGCCATAGCAGCCGGAGCCAAAGCCATAGCAGCTATAGCCACTGGCATAGTAGCCACAGCCAAAGCTATAGGAGCGATATTCATAGCCATAGCAGCCATAGCAGACATAGCCATAGCCATAGCCATAGCAGCCATAGCCATAGCCATAGTCATAGCAGTCATAGCCATAGCCATAGCAGCCATAGCCATAGCCATAGAAGCCATAGCCATAGCCATAGCCATAGCCATAGCCTTAGCAGCAATAGCCATAGCCATGGCAGCCATAGCAGCCATAGCCATAGCCATAGCAGCCATAGCCATAGCCATAGCAGCCATAGCAGCCATAGCCATAGCCATAGCCATAACAACTATAGCCATAGCCATAGTAGCCACAGCCAAAGCTATAGCAGCGACATTCATAGCCATAGCAGCCATAGCAGACATAGACATAGCCATAGCCATAGCAGCCATAGCCATAGCCATAGTCATAGCAGCCATAGCCATAGCCATAGCAGCCATAGCCATAGGCATAGAAGCCATAGCCATAGCCATAGCCATAGCCTTAGCAGCAATAGCCATAGCCATAGCAGCCAAAGCAGACATAGCCATAGCCATAGCAGCCATAGCCATAGCCATAGCACGCATAGCGATAGCCATAGCAGCCGTAGCCATAACCATAGCAGCGATAGACATAGCCATATCAGCCATAGCCGTAGCCATAGCCGTAGCCATAGCATCCATAGCCATAGCCACAGCAGCGGTAGCCATAGCCATAGCCTTAGCAGCCATAGCCACAGCCATAGCAGGCATAGCCATAGCAGCCAAAGCCGTAGCTATAGCAGCTGTAGCCATAGCCAAAGCAGCCATAGCCATAGCCATAGCAGTCATAGCCATGGCCATAGCAGCCATAGCCATATCCATAGGAGCCATAGCCACAGCCATAGCCATAGCAGCTATAGCAGCCATAGCCATAGCAGCCATAGCCATTGCCATAGCCATAGCAGCCATGGCCATAGCCATGGCCAGAGCTACCGTAGCCATAGCCATAGCCGGCATAGCCATAGCCACAGCAGCCATAGCCATAGGCATAGCTATAGCAGCCATAGCCATAGCCACATCCATAGCAGACATAGCCATAGCCATAGCAGCCGCAGCCGTAGCCATAGCCCTAGCCATAGCCATAGCCATAGCCATAGCCATAGTAGCCATAGCCACAGCCATAGCAGCCATAGCAATAGCCATAACCATAGTAGCCATAGCCATAGCCATAGCCATAGTAGCCACAGCCAAAGCTATTGCAGCCATAGCCATAGCCATAGCATCCGTAGCCATAGCCATAGCCGTCATAGCGATAGCCATTGCAGCCGTAGCCATAGCCATAGCAGCCATAGCCGTAGCCCGAGCAGCCATGGCCACAGCCATAGCCAGAGCAGCCATAGCCATAGCCATAGCAGCCATAGCCATAGCCATTGCAGCTATAGCCATACCCAAAGCAGCCATAGCCATAGCCATAGCAGCCATAGCAGCCATAGCCATAGCCATAGCAGCCATAGCCATAGCCATAGAAGCCATAGCCACAGCCATAGCCATAACCATAGCCTTAGCAGCAATAGCCATAGCCATGGCAGCCATAGCAGGCATAGCCATAGCCATAGCAGCCATAGCCATAGCCATAGCAGCCATAGCAGCCATAGCCATAGCCATAGCCATAGCAACTATAGCCATAGCCATAGTAGCCACAGCCAAAGCTATAGCAGCGATATTAATAGCCATAGCAGCCATGGCCATAGCCATAGCCAGAGCAGCCATTGCCATAGCCATAGCAGCCATAGCCATAGCCGTAGCCATAGCCGTTGCCATTGCAGCATTAGCGATTGCAATAGCAGGCATAGTCATAGCCATAGCGGCCATATCAGCCATAGCCGTAGCCATGGCAATAGCCATACCAGTCATGGCCATAGCCATAGCAAGAAAAGCCACAGGCATAGTAGCCACAGCCAAAGCTATAGCAGCGATATTCATAGCCATACCAGCCATAGCAGACATAGCCATAGCAGCCATAGCCATAGCCATAGTCATAGCAGTCATAGCCATAGCCATAGCAGCCATAGCCATAGCCATAGCAGCCATAGCCATAGCGATAGCACGCATAGCGATAGCCATAGCAGCCATAGCCATAGCCATAGCAGCCATGGCCATGGCCATAGCCAGAGCAGCCATTGCCATAGCCATAGCAGTCATAGCCATAGCCGTAGCCATAGCCATTGCCATTGCAGCATTAGCGATAGCAATAGCAGGCATAGCCATAGCCATAGCGGCCATATCAGCCATAGCCGTAGCCATAGCCGTAACCATAGCATCCATAGCCATAGCCACAGCAGCGGTAGCCATAGCCATAGCCTTAGCAGCCATAGCCATAGCCGTAGTAGCTATAGCAATAACCATAGCAGACATAGCCATAGCCGTAGCACGCACAGCGATAGCCATAGCAGCCATTACCATAGCCAGAGCAGCCATAGCCATAGCCATGGCATCAATAGCCATATTCATAGCAGCCACACCCATAGCCATAGCAGACATAACCATAGCCATAGCAGCCATAGCCATAGCCATAGCACGCATAGCGATAGCCATAGGAGCCGTAGCCATAGCCATACCAGCGATAGACATAGCCATATCAGCCATAGCCAAAGCCCTAGCAGCCATGGCCATACCCATAGTCATAGCAGCCATAGGAATAGCCATAGCGGCTATAGCCATACCCAAAGCAGCCATAGTCATTGCCATAGCAGCCAGAGCCATAGCCATAGCAGCTGTGGCCATAACCATAGTAGCCACAGCCATAGCCATAGCCATAGGAGCCATAGCAGCCATAGCCAAAGCCATAGCAGCCATGGCAATAGCCATAGCCAGTCCAGACATAGCCATAGCCATAGCAGCCATAGCCATAGCCGTAGCCATTGCCATTGCCATTGCAGCATTAGCGACAGAAATAGCAGGCATAGCCATAGCCATAGCGGCTATAGCAGCCATAGCCGTAGCCATAGCAGCCATAGCCATAGCCAGAGCAGACATAGCCATAGCCATAGCCATAGCAGCAATAGTCATAGCATTAGCAGCCATAGCAATAGCTGTAGCAGCCATAGCCACAGCAGCCATAGCCACAGCCATAGCAGGCATAGCCATAGCAGCCAGAGCCGTAGCTATAGTAGCTGTAGCCATAGCCAAAGCAGCCATAGCCATAGCCATAGCAGCCATAGCTATGGCCATAGCAGCCATAGCCATATCCATAGGAGCCATAGCCATAGGCATAGCCATAGCAGCCATAGCAGCCATAGACATAGCAGCCATAGCCATTGCCATAGCCATAGCAGCCATAGCCGTAGCCATTGCAGCCATAACAATAGCCATAGCAGACGTAGCCATAGCCATAGCCGCCATAGCCATAGCCATAGCAGACATATCCATAGCCATAGCTATAGCAGCCATAGCCAGAGCCACATCCATAGCAGACATAGCCATAGCCATAGCAGCCGCAGCCATAGCCATAGCCATAGCAGCCAGAGCCATAACCATAGCAGCTGTATCCATACCCAGGCATAGCAATAGCCATAGCCATAGCAGCCGGAGCCATAGCCATAGCAGCTATAGCCATAGCCATAATAGCCATAGCCATAGCCATAGCCATAGCCATAGCAGACATAGCCACAGCCAAAGCTAATGAAGCCATGGTCATAGCCATTGCAGCCATAGACATAGCAGTAATAGCCATGGCCATAGCTGCCATAGCAGCCACAGCCATAGCCATTGGAGCCATATCCAAAGCTATTGCTGCCATAGCCATCGCCATAGTCACAGCAGCCATAGCCATAGCCATAGCAGCCGTAGCCATAGCCATAGCCGTCATAGCGATAGCCATTGCAGCCGTAGTCATAGCCATAGCAGCCATAGCCATAGCCCTAGCAGCCATGGCCACAGCCATAGCCAGAGCAGCCATAGCCATAGCCATAGCAGCCATAGCCATAGCCATAGCAGCTATAGCCATACCCAAAGCAGCCATAGCCATTGCCATAGCAGCCAGAGCCATAGCCATAGCAGCTATAGTCATAACCATAGTAGCCATAGCCATCGCCATAGTCACAGCAGCCATAGCCATAGCCATAGCAGCCAAAGCCATAGTCATAGCATTAGCAGCCATAGCCATAGCTATAGCAGCCATGGCCACAGCAGCCATAGCCACAGCCATAGCAGGCATATCCATAGCAGCCAGAGCCGTAGCTATAGCAGCTGTAGCCATAGCCAAAGCAGTCATAGCCATAGCCATAGGAGCCATAGCCATGGCCATAGCAGCCATAGCCAAAGATATAGCAGCGATATTAATAGCCATAGCAGCCATAGCAGACATAGACATAGCCATAGCCATAGCAGCCATAGCCACAGCCATAGCAGCCATGACCATAGCCATAGCCAGAGCAGCCATTGCCATAGCCATAGCAGCCATAGCCATAGCCGTAGCCATAGCCGTTGCCATTGCAGCATTAGCGATTGCAATAGCAGGCATAGCCATAGCCATAGCGGCCATATCAGCCATAGCCGTAGCCATGGCCATAGCCATACCAGTCATGGCCATAGCCATAGCAACAAAAGCCACAGGCATAGTAGCCACAGCCAAAGCTATAGCAGCGATATTCATAGCCATACCAGCCATAGCAGACAGAGCCATAGCCATAGCCATAGCCATAGCAGCCATAGCCATAGCCATAGTCATAGCAGTCATAGCCATAGCCATAGCAGCCATGGCCACAGCCATAGCCATAGCAGCCATAGCCATAGCCATAGCCATAGTAGCCATAGCCACAGCCATAGCAGCCATAGCAATAGCCATAACCATAGTAGCCATAGCCATAGCCATAGCGATAGTAGCCATAGCCATAGCCATAGCAGCCATAGCCATAGCCATAGCCATAGCCGTAGCAACAATAGCCATAGCCATAGCAGCCAGAGCAGTCATGGACATAGCCATAGTAGGCATAGCCATAGCCACAGCAGCCATGGGCATAGCCATAGCCATAGCAGCCATAGCCATAGCTATAGCTGTACCAGCCATAGCCAAAGCCAGAGCCAAGGCAGACATTGCCATAGCCATAGCAGCCATAGCCATAGCCATAGCAGCCATAGCCACAGCCATAGCCATAGTAGCCATAGCCACAGCCATAGCAGCCATAGCAATAGCCATAACCATAGTAGCCATAGCCATAGCTATAGCGATAGTAGCCACAGCCAAAGCTATTGCAGCCATAGCCATAGCCATAGCAGCCGTAGCCACAGCCACAGCCGTCATAGCGACAACCATAGCAGCCGTAGCCATAGCCATAGCAGCCATAGCCATAGCCATAGCAGCCATAGCCATAGCCATAGCCATAGCCGTAGCAACAATAGCCATAGCCATAGCAGTCAGAGCAGTCATGGCCATAGCCATAGTAGCCATAGCTATAGCCACAGCAGCCATGGGCATAGCCATAGCCATAGCAGCCATAGCCATAGCTATAGCTGTACCAGCCATAGCCAAAGCCAGAGCCATGGCAGACATTGCCATAGCCATAGCAGCCATAGCCATAGCCATAGCAGCCATAGCCATAGCCATAGCCATAGTAGCCATAGCCACAGCCATAGCAGCCATAGCAATAGCCATAACCATAGTAGCCATAGCCATAGCCATAGCGATAGTAGCCACAGCCAAAGCTATTGCAGCCATAGCCATAGCAGCCGTAGTCATAGCCACAGCCGTCATAGCGGCAGCCATAGCAGCCGTAGCCATAGCCATAGCAGCCATAGCCATAGCCCTAGCAGCCATAGCCATAGCCATAGCCGTAGCAACAATAGCCATAGCCATAGCAGCCAGAGCAGCCATGGCCATAGCCATAGTAGCCATAGCCATAGCCACAGCAGCCATGGGCATAGCCATAGCCATTGCAGCCATAGCCATAGCTATAGCTGTACCAGCCATAGCCAAAGCCAGAGCCATGGCTGACATTGCCATAGCCATAGCAGCCATAGCCATAGCCATAGCTATAGTAGCCATAGCCACAGCCATAGCAGCCATAGCAATAGCCATAACCATAGTAGCCATAGCCATAGCCATAGCGATAGTAGCCACAGCCAAAGCTATTGCAGCCATAGCCATAGCCATAGCAGCCGTAGCCATAGCCACAGCCGTCATAGCGACAGCAATAGCAGCCGTAGCCATAGCCATAGCAGCCATAGCCATAGCCCCAGCAGCCATGGCCACAGCCATAGCCAGAGCAGCCAGAGCCATAGCCATAGCAGCCATATCCATAGCCATAGCAGCTATAGCCATACCCAAAGCAGCCATAGCCATTGCCATAGCAGCCAGAGCCATAGCCATAGCAGCTATAGCCATAACCATAGTAGCCATAGCCATAGCCATAGCCATAGCAGCCATAGCAGCCGTAGCCATAGCCATAGCAGCCATAGCCGTAGCCCTAGCAGCCATGGCCACAGCCATAGCCAGAGCAGCCATAGCCATAGCCATAGCAGCCATAGCCATAGCCATTGCAGCTATAGCCATACCCAAAGCAGCCATAGCCATAGCCATAGCAGCCATAGCAGCCATAGCCATAGCCATAGCAGCAATAGCCATAGCCATAGAAGCCATAGCCACAGCCATAGCCATAGCCATAGCCTTAGCAGCAACAGCCATAGCCATGGCAGCCATAGCAGCCATAGCCATAGCCATAGCAGCCATAGCCATGGCCATAGCAGCCATAGCCGTAGCCTTAGCAGTAACCATAGCAGCAATAGCCATAGCCATAGCAGCCATAGCAGCCATAGCCATAGCCATAGCAGCCATAGCCATAGCAGTAGCAAGCATAGCGATAGCCATAGCAGCCGCAGCCATAGCCATGTCATCCATAGCCATAGCCAAAGCATCCGTAGCCATTGCCATAGCATCCATAGCCATAGTCATAGCTGCCATAGCCATAGGCATAGCAGCCATCGCCATAGCCATAGCAGCCATAGCCATAGCCATAGCAGCCATAGCCATAGCAATAGCAGCTATAGTCATAGCCATAGCAGCTTTAGCCATAGCCAAAGTATCCATAGCCATAGCCATAGCAGCCATAGCCATAGCCATAGCACGCATCGCGACCGCCATAGCTGCCGTAGCCATAGCCATAGCAGCCATAGCCATAGCCATATGAGCCATAGCCATAGCCAAAGCATCCATACCCATAGCCATAGCAGCTATAGCCATAGCCATATCAGCCATAGCCATAACTATAGCAGCCATATCCAAAGCAGCCATAGCCATAGCCATAGCAGCCATAGCCATAGCCATAGCAGCGATAGCCATAGCAATAGCACGCATAGCGATAGCCATAGCAGCCGCAGCCATAGCCATAGCAGCCGTAGCCATAGCCATAGCAGCCATAGCCGTAGCCCTAGCAGCCATGGCCACAGCCATAGCCAGAGCAGCCATAGCCATAGCCATAGCAGCCATAGCCATAGCCATTGCAGCTATAGCCATACCCAAAGCAGCCATAGCCATAGCCGTAGCAGCCATAGCAGCCATAGCCATAGCCTTAGCAGCCATAGCCATAGCCATAGAAGCCATAGCCACAGCCATAGCCATAGCCATAGCCTTAGCAGCAATAGCCATAGCCATGGCAGCCATAGCAGCCATAGCCATAGCCATAGCAGCCATAGCCATAGCCATAGCAGCCATAGCAGCCATAGCCATAGCCATAGCCATAGCAACTATAGCCATAGCCATAGTAGCCACAGCCAAAGATATAGCAGCGATATTAATAGCCATAGCAGCCATAGCAGACATAGACATAGCCATAGCCATAGCAGCCATAGCCATAGCCATAGCAGCCATGGCCATAGCCATAGCCAGAGCAGCCATTGGCATAGCCATAGCAGCCATAGCCATAGCCGTAGCCATAGCCGTTGCCATTGCAGCATTAGCGATTGCAATAGCAGGCATAGCCATAGCCATAGCGGCCATATCATCCATAGCCGTAGCCATGGCCATAGCCATACCAGTCATGGCCATAGCCATAGCAACAAAAGCCACAGGCATAGTAGCCACAGCCAAAGCTATAGCAGCGATATTCATAGCCATACCAGCCATAGCAGACATAGCCATAGCCATAGCCATAGCAGCCATAGCCATAGCCATAGTCATAGCAGTCATAGCCATAGCCATAGCAGCCATAGCCATAGCCATTGCAGCTATAGCCATACCCAAAGCAGCCATAGCCATAGCCATAGCAGCCATAGCAGCCATAGCCATAGCCATAGCAGCCATAGCCATAGCCATAGAAGCCATAGCCACAGCCATAGCCATAGCCATAGCCTTAGCAGCAACAGCCATAGCCATGGCAGCCATAGCAGCCATAGCCATAGCCATAGCAGCCATAGCCATGGCCATAGCAGCCATAGCCGTAGCCTTAGCAGGAACCATAGCAGCAATAGCCATAGCCATAGCAGTAGCCATAGCAGCCATAGCCATAGCAGTAGCAAGCATAGCGATAGCCATAGCAGCCGCAGCCATAGCCATGTCATCCATAGCCATAGCCAAAGCATCCGTAGCCATTGCCATAGCATCCATAGCCATAGTCATAGCAGCCATAGCCATAGGCATAGCAGCCATCGCCATAGCCATAGCAGCCATAGCCATAGCCATAGCAGCCATAGCCATAGCAATAGCAGCTATAGTCATAGCCATAGCAGCTTTAGCCATAGCCAAAGTATCCATAGCCATAGCCATAGCAGCCATAGCCGTAGCCCTAGCAGCCATGGCCACAGCCATAGCCAGAGCAGCCATAGCCATAGCTATAGCAGCCATATCCAAAGCAGCCATAGCCACAGCCATAGCAGCCATAGCCATAGCCATAGCAGCGATAGCCATAGCAATAGCACGCATAGCGGTAGCCATAGCAGCCGCAGCCATAGCCATAGCAGCCGTAGCCATAGCCATAGCAGCCATAGCCGTAGCCCTAGCAGCCATGGCCACAGCCATAGCCAGAGCAGCCATAGCCATAGCCATAGCAGCCACAGCCATAGCCGTAGCCATAGCCATTGCCATTGCAGCATTAGCGATAGCAATAGCAGGCATAGCCATAGCCATAGCGGCCATATCAGCCATAACCGTAGCCAAGGCCATAGCCATACCAGCCATGGCCATAGCCATAGCAGCCATAGCCATAGCCATAGTCATAGCAGTCATAGCCATAGCCATAGCAGCCATAGCCATAGCCATAGCAGTCATAGCGATAGCCATAGCAGCCGTAGCCATAGCCATAGCAGCCACTGTCATAGCCATAGCCATATCCACAGCAGCCATAGCCATAGCAATAGCAGCCATTGCCATAGCCATAGCCATAGCCACAGCAGCCATAGCCATAGCCAGGGAAGACATAGCCATAGCCAGAGCAGACATAGCCATAGCCATAGCCAAAGCAGCCAATGCCATTGCCACAGCAGTTATAGCCATAGCCGTAGCAGCCATAGGCATAGCTATACCAGCCATAGACATAGCAGCCATTGCCATGGACATTGCAGCCATAGCCATAGCCATAGCAGCCGTAGCCATAGCCATAGCCATTGCAGCCATAGCAATAGCAGTCATAGAAATAGCCATAGCAGCCGGAGCCATAGCCATAGCAGCTATAGCCATACCCGAAGCAGCCATTGCCAAAGCTATTGCAGCCATAGCCATAGCCATAGCAGCCATAGCCATAGCCATAGCAGTCATAGCGGTAGCCATAGCAGCCGTAGCCATAGCCATAGCAGCCATAGCCATAGCCCAAGCAGACATGGCCATAGCCGTAGCCAGAGCAGCCATAGCCATAGCCATAGCAGCCATAGGAATAGCCATAGCAGCTATAGCCATACCCAAAGCAGTCATAGCCATTGCCATAGCAGCCAGAGCCATAGCCATAGCAGCTATAGCCATAACCATAGTAGCCATAGCCATAGCCATAGCCATAGGAGCCATACCAGACATGGTCATAGCCATATCAGTCATAGCCATAGACATAGCAGCCATATCCATAGCCATAGCCAGAGCAGCCAATGCCATAGCCATAGCAGTTATAGCGATAGCCGTAGCAGCGATACGCATTGCTATACCAGCTATAGACGTAGCAGCCATAGCCATAGCCATAGGAGCCATAGCTATATCCATAGCAGCAATAGCCACAGCCATAGCCATAGCCATAGCCATAGCAGACATAGCCACAGTCAAAGCTAATGCATCCATAGTCATAGCCATTGCAGCCATAGACATAGCAGTAATAGCCATGGCCATAGCAGCCATAGCAGCCACAGCCATAGCCATTGTAGCCACAGCCAAAGCTATTGCTGCCATAGCCATCGCCATAGTCACACCAGCCATAGCCATAGCCATAGCAGCCATAGCCATAGCCATAGCCATAGCCGTAGCAACAATAGCCATAGCCATAGCAGGCAGAGCAGTCATGGCCATAGCCATAGTAGCCATAGCTATAGCCACAGCAGCCATGGGCATAGCCATAGCCATAGCAGCCATAGCCATAGCTATAGCTGTACCAGCCATAGCCAAAGCCAGAGCCATGGCAGACATTGCCATAGCCATAGCAGCCATAGCCATAGCCATAGCAGCCATAGCCATAGCCATAGCCATAGTAGCCATAGCCACAGCCATAGCAGCCATAGCAATAGCCATAACCATAGTAGCCATAGCCATAGCCATAGCGATAGTAGCCACAGCCAAAGCTATTGCAGCCATAGCCATAACCATAGCAGCCGTAGCCATAGCCACAGCCGTCATAGCGACAGCCATAGCAGCCGTAGCCATAGCCATAGCAGCCATAGCCACAGCCCTAGCAGCCATAGCCATAGCCATAGCCGTAGCGACAATAGCCATAGCCATAGCAGCCAGAGCAGTCATGGCCATAGCCATAGTAGCCATAGCCATAGCCACAGCAGCCATGGGCATAGCCATAGCCATAGCAGCCATAGCCATAGCTATAGCTGTACCAGCCATAGCCAAAGCCAGAGCCACGGCAGACATTACCATAGCCATAGCAGCAATAGCCATAGCCATAGCTATAGTAGCCATAGCCACAGCCATAGCAGCCATAGCAATAGCCATAACCATAGTAGCCATAGCCATAGCCATAGCGATAGTAGCCACAGCCAAAGCTACTGCAGCCATAGCCATAGCCATAGCAGCCGTAGCCATAGCCACAGCCGTCATAGCGACAGCAATAGCAGCCGTAGCCATAGCCATAGCAGCCATAGCCATAGCCCCAGCAGCCATGGCCACAGCCATAGCCAGAGCAGCCAGAGCCATAGCCATAGCAGCCATATCCATAGCCATAGCAGCTATAGCCATACCCAAAGCAGCCATAGCCATTGCCATAGCAGCCAGAGCCATAGCCATAGCAGCTATAGCCATAACCATAGTAGCCATAGCCATAGCCATAGCCATAGCAGCCATAGCAGCCGTAGCCATAGCCATAGCAGCCATAGCCGTAGCCCTAGCAGCCATGGCCACAGCCATAGCCAGAGCAGCCATAGCCATGGCCATAGCAGCCATAGCCGTAGCCTTAGCAGTAACCATAGCAGCAATAGCCATAGCCATAGCAGCCATAGCAGCCATAGCCATAGCCATAGCAGCCATAGCCATAGCAGTAGCAAGCATAGCGATAGCCATAGCAGCCGCAGCCATAGCCATGTCATCCATAGCCATAGCCAAAGCATCCGTAGCCATTGCCATAGCATCCATAGCCATAGTCATAGCTGCCATAGCCATAGGCATAGCAGCCATCGCCATAGCCATAGCCATAGGAGCCATACCAGACATGGTCATAGCCATATCAGTCATAGCCATAGACATAGCAGCCATATCCATAGCCATAGCCAGAGCAGCCAATGCCATAGCCATAGCAGTTATAGCGATAGCCGTAGCAGCGATACGCATTGCTATACCAGCTATAGACGTAGCAGCCATAGCCATAGCCATAGGAGCCATAGCTATATCCATAGCAGCAATAGCCACAGCCATAGCCATAGCCATAGCCATAGCAGACATAGCCACAGTCAAAGCTAATGCAGCCATAGTCATAGCCATTGCAGCCATAGACATAGCAGTAATAGCCATGGCCATAGCAGCCATAGCAGCCACAGCCATAGCCATTGTAGCCACAGCCAAAGCTATTGCTGCCATAGCCATCGCCATAGTCACACCAGCCATAGCCATAGCCATAGCAGCCATAGCCATAACCATAGCAGCCATAGCCATAGCCATAGCCATAGCCGTAGCAACAATAGCCATAGCCATAGCAGCCAGAGCAGTCATGGACATAGCCATAGTAGCCATAGCCATAGCCAGAGCAGCCATGGGCATAGCCATAGCCATAGCAGCCATAGCCATAGCTATAGCTGTACCAGCCATAGCCAAAGCCAGAGCCAAGGCAGACATTGCCATAGCCATAGCAGCCATAGCCATAGCCATAGCAGCCATAGCCACAGCCATAGCCATAGTAGCCATAGCCACAGCCATAGCAGCCATAGCAATAGCCATGACCATAGTAGCCATAGCCATAGCTATAGCGATAGTAGCCACAGCCAAAGCTATTGCAGCCATAGCCATAGCCATAGCAGCCGTAGCCATAGCCACAGCCGTCATAGCGACAACCATAGCAGCCGTAGCCATAGCCATAGCAGCCATAGCCATAGCCATAGCAGCCATAGCCATAGCCATAGCCATAGCCGTAGCAACAATAGCCATAGCCATAGCAGGCAGAGCAGTCATGGCCATAGCCATAGTAGCCATAGCTATAGCCACAGCAGCCATGGGCATAGCCATAGCCATAGCAGCCATAGCCATAGCTATAGCTGTACCAGCCATAGCCAAAGCCAGAGCCATGGCAGACATTGCCATAGCCATAGCAGCCATAGCCATAGCCATAGCAGCCATAGCCATAGCCATAGCCATAGTAGCCATAGCCACAGCCATAGCAGCCATAGCAATAGCCATAACCATAGTAGCCATAGCCATAGCCATAGCGATAGTAGCCACAGCCAAAGCTATTGCAGCCATAGCCATAACCATAGCAGCCGTAGCCATAGCCACAGCCGTCATAGCGACAGCCATAGCAGCCGTAGCCATAGCCATAGCAGCCATAGCCACAGCCCTAGCAGCCATAGCCATAGCCATAGAAGCCATAGCCATAGCCATAGTCATAGCAGCAATAGCCAAAGCCATGGCAGCCATAGCAGCCATAGCCATAGCCATAGCAGCCATAGCCATAGCCGTAGCCATAGCCGTTGCCATTGCAGCATTAGCGATAGCAATAGCAGGCATAGCCATAGCCATAGCGGCCATATCAGCCATAACCGTAGCCAAGGCCATAGCCATACCAGCCATGGCCATAGCCATAGCAGCCATAGCCATAGCCATAGTCATAGCAGTCATAGCCATAGCCATAGCAGCCATAGCCATAGCCATAGAAGCCACTGCCAAAGCTATTGCAGCCATAGCCATAGCCATAGCAGCCATAGCCATAGCCACAGCAGTCATAGCGATAGCCATAGCAGCCGTAGCCATAGCCATAGCAGCCATAGCCATAGCCAAAGCATCCATACCCATAGCCATAGCAGCTATAGCCATAGCCATATCAGCCATAGCCATAGCTATAGCAGCCATATCCAAAGCAGCCATAGCCATAGCCATAGCAGCCATAGCCATAGCCATAGCAGCGATAGCCATAGCAATAGCACGCATAGCGATAGCCATAGCAGCCGCAGCCATAGCCATAGCAGCCACTGCCATAGCCATAGCCATATCCACAGCAGCCATAGCCATAGCAATAGCAGCCATTGCCATAGCCATAGCCATAGCCACAGCAGCCATAGCCATAGCCAGGGAAGACACAGCCATAGCCAGAGCAGACATAGCCATAGCCATAGCCAAAGCAGCCAATGCCATTGCCACAGCAGTTATAGCCATAGCCGTAGCAGCCATAGGCATAGCTATACCAGCCATAGACATAGCAGCCATTGCCATGGACATTGCAGCCATAGCCATAGCCATAGCAGCCGTAGCCATAGCCATAGCCATTGCAGCCATAGCAATAGCAGTCATAGAAATAGCCATAGCAGCCGGAGCCATAGCCATAGCAGCTATAGCCATACCCGAAGCAGCCATTGCCAAAGCTATTGCAGCCATAGCCATAGCCATAGCAGCCATAGCCATAGCCATAGCAGTCATAGCGGTAGCCATAGCAGCCGTAGCCATAGCCATAGCAGCCAAAGCCATAGCCATAGCAGCCATAGCCATAGCCATAGCCATAGCCGTAGCAACAATAGCCATAGCCATAGCAGCCAGAGCAGTCATAGCCATAGCCATAGTAGCCATAGCCATAGCCACAGCAGCCATGGGCATAGCCATAGCCATAGCAGCCATAGCCATAGCTATAGCTGTACCAGCCATAGCCATAGCAGCCATAGCCATAGCCATAACTATAGCAGCCATAGTCATAGCCACAGCCATAGCAGACATAGCCATAGCCATAGCAGCCGGAGCCATAGTCATAGCATTAGCAGCCATAGCCATAGCTATAGCAGCCATAGCCACAGCAGCCATAGCCACAGCCATAGCAGGCATAGCCATAGCAGCCAGAGCCGTAGCTATAGCAGCTGTAGCCATAGCCAAAGCAGTCATAGCCATAGCCATAGCAGCCATAGCCATGGCCATAGCAGCCATAGCCATATCCATAGGAGACATAGCCATAGCCATAGCCATAGCCATAGCCATAGCAACAATATTCATCGCCATAGCAGCCCCAGCAGCCATAGCCATGGCCATAGCAGCCATAGCCGTAGCCTTAGCAGTAACCATAGCAGCAATAGTCATAGCCACAGCCATAGCAGACATAGCCATAGCCATAGCAGCCGGAGCCATAGCCATAGCAGCCATAGCCATAGCAATAGCAGCTATAGTCATAGCCATAGCAGCTTTAGCCATAGCCAAAGTATCCATAGCCATAGCCATAGCAGCCATAGCCATAGCCATAGCACGCATAGCGACAGCCATAGCTGACGTAGCCATAGCCATAGCAGCCATAGCCATAGCCATATCAGCCATAGCCATAGCCAAAGCATCCATACCCATAGCCATAGCAGCTATAGCCATAGCCATATCAGCCATAGCCATAGCTATAGCAGCCATATCCAAAGCAGCCATAGCCATAGCCATAGCAGCCATAGCCATAGCCATAGCAGCGATAGCCATAGCAATAGCACGCATAGCGATAGCCATAGCAGCCGCAGCCATAGCCATAGCAGCCGTAGCCATAGCCATAGCAGCCATAGCCGTAGCCCTAGCAGCCATGGCCACAGCCATAGCCAGAGCAGCTATAGCCATAGCCATAGCAGCCATAGCCATAGCCATTGCAGCTATAGCCATACCCAAAGCAGCCATAGCCACAGCCATAGCAGCCATAGCAGCCATAGCCATAGCCATAGCAGCCATAGCCATAGCCATAGAAGCCATAGCCACAGCCATAGCCATAGCCATAGCCTTAGCAGCAACAGCCATAGCCATGGCAGCCATAGCAGCCATAGCCATAGCCATAGCAGCCATAGCCATGGCCATAGCAGCCATAGCCGTAGCCTTAGCAGGAACCATAGCAGCAATAGCCATAGCCATAGCAGTAGCCATAGCAGCCATAGCCATAGCACTAGCAAGCATAGCGATAGCCATAGCAGCCGCAGCCATAGCCATGTCATCCATAGCCATAGCCAAAGCATCCGTAGCCATTGCCATAGCATCCATAGCCATAGTCATAGCAGCCATAGCCATAGGCATAGCAGCCATCGCCATAGCCATAGCAGCCATAGCCATAGCCATAGCAGCCATAGCCATAGCAATAGCAGCTATAGTCATAGCCATAGCAGCTTTAGCCATAGCCAAAGTATCCATAGCCATAGCCATAGCAGCCATAGCCGTAGCCCTAGCAGCCATGGCCACAGCCATAGCCAGAGCAGCCATAGCCATAGCTATAGCAGCCATATCCAAAGCAGCCATAGCCATAGCCATAACAGCCATAGCCATAGCCATAGCAGCGATAGCCATAGCAATAGCACGCATAGCGGTAGCCATAGCAGCCGCAGCCATAGCCATAGCAGCCGTAGCCATAGCCATAGCAGCCATAGCAGCCATAGCCATAGCCATAGTAGCCATAGCCATAGCCACAGCAGCCATGGGCATAGCCATAGCCATAGCAGCCATGGCCATAGCTATAGCTGTACCAGACATGGCCATAGCTATAGCTGTACCAGCCATAGCCAAAGCCACAGCCATACCAGCCATGGCCATAGCCATAGCAGTCATAGCCATAGACATAGCAGCCATAGCCATAGCCATAGCCATAGCAGTCATAGCCATAGCAGCCAGAGCCATAGCCATAGCAGCCAGAGCCATAGCCAAAGCAGCTATAGCCGTACCCAAAGCAGCCGTAGCCAAAGCTATTGCAGCCATAGCCATAGCCATAGCAGCCATAGCCATAGGCATAGTCATAGCAGCCATAGCCATAGCCATAGCAGCCATGGCCATAGCCATGGCAGCCATAGCAGCCACAGCCATAGCCGTAGCAGACATAGGCATAGCTATACCAGCCATATACATAGCAGCCGTTGCCATGGACATTGCAGCCATAGCCATAGCCATAGTAGCCGTAGCCGTAGCCATAGCCATAGCAGCCATAGCCATAGCAGCCAGAGCCATAGCCATAGCAGCCAGAGCCATAGCCATAGCAGCTATAGCCATACCCAAAGCAGCCATAGCCAAAGCTATTGCAGCCATAGCCATAGCCATAGCAGCCATAGCCATAGCCATAGCAGCCAGAGCCATAACCATAGCAGCTATATCCATACCCAGGCATAGCATCAGCCATAGCCATAGCAGCCGGAGCCAAAGCCATAGCAGCTATAGCCACTGGCATAGTAGCCACAGCCAAAGCTATAGGAGCGATATTCATAGCCATAGCAGCCATAGCAGACATAGCCATAGCCATAGCCATAGCAGCCATAGCCATAGCCATAGTCATAGCAGTCATAGCCATAGCCATAGCAGCCATAGCCATAGCCATAGAAGCCATAGCCATAGGCATAGAAGCCATAGCCATAGCCATAGCCATAGCCTTAGCAGCAATAGCCATAGCCATAGCAGCCATAGCAGACATAGCCATAGCCATAGCAGCCATAGCCATAGCCATAGCACGCATAGCGATAGCCATAGCAGCCGTAGCCATAACCATAGCAGCGATAGACATAGCCATATCAGCCATAGCCGTAGCCATAGCCGTAGCCATAGCATCCATAGCCATAGCCACAGCAGCGGTAGCCATAGCCATAGCCTTAGCAGCCATAGCCACAGCCATAGCAGGCATAGCCATAGCAGCCAGAGCCGTAGCTATAGCAGCTGTAGCCATAGCCAAAGCAGCCATAGCCATAGCCATAGCAGTCATAGCCATGGCCATAGCAGCCATAGCCATATCCATAGGAGCCATAGCCACAGCCATAGCCATAGCAGCTATAGCAGCCATAGCCATAGCAGCCATAGCCATTGCCATAGCCATAGCAGCCATGGCCATAGCCATGGCCAGAGCTGCCGTAGCCATAGCCATAGCCGGCATAGCCATAGCCACAGCAGCCATAGCCATAGGCATAGCTATAGCAGCCATAGCCATAGCCACATCCATAGCAGACATAGCCATAGCCATAGCAGCCGCAGCCGTAGCCATAGCCCTAGCCATAGCCATAGCCATAGCCATAGCCATAGTAGCCATAGCCACAGCCATAGCAGCCATAGCAATAGCCATAACCATAGTAGCCATAGCCATAGCCATAGCCATAGTAGCCACAGCCAAAGCTATTGCAGCCATAGCCATAGCCATAGCATCCGTAGCCATAGCCATAGCCGTCATAGCGATAGCCATTGCAGCCGTAGCCATAGCCATAGCAGCCATAGCCGTAGCCCGAGCAGCCATGGCCACAGCCATAGCCAGAGCAGCCATAGCCATAGCCATAGCAGCCATAGCCATAGCCATTGCAGCTATAGCCATACCCAAAGCAGCCATAGCCATAGCCATAGCAGCCATAGCAGCCATAGCCATAGCCATAGCAGCCATAGCCATAGCCATAGAAGCCATAGCCACAGCCATAGCCATAACCATAGCCTTAGCAGCAATAGCCATAGCCATGGCAGCCATAGCAGGCATAGCCATAGCCATAGCAGCCATAGCCATAGCCATAGCAGCCATAGCAGCCATAGCCATAGCCATAGCCATAGCAACTATAGCCATAGCCATAGTAGCCACAGCCAAAGCTATAGCAGCGATATTAATAGCCATAGCAGCCATGGCCATAGCCATAGCCAGAGCAGCCATTGCCATAGCCATAGCAGCCATAGCCATAGCCGTAGCCATAGCCGTTGCCATTGCAGCATTAGCGATTGCAATAGCAGGCATAGTCATAGCCATAGCGGCCATATCAGCCATAGCCGTAGCCATGGCAATAGCCATACCAGTCATGGCCATAGCCATAGCAAGAAAAGCCACAGGCATAGTAGCCACAGCCAAAGCTATAGCAGCGATATTCATAGCCATACCAGCCATAGCAGACATAGCCATAGCAGCCATAGCCATAGCCATAGTCATAGCAGTCATAGCCATAGCCATAGCAGCCATAGCCATAGCCATAGCAGCCATAGCCATAGCGATAGCACGCATAGCGATAGCCATAGCAGCCATAGCCATAGCCATAGCAGCCATGGCCATGGCCATAGCCAGAGCAGCCATTGCCATAGCCATAGCAGTCATAGCCATAGCCGTAGCCATAGCCATTGCCATTGCAGCATTAGCGATAGCAATAGCAGGCATAGCCATAGCCATAGCGGCCATATCAGCCATAGCCGTAGCCATAGCCGTAACCATAGCATCCATAGCCATAGCCACAGCAGCGGTAGCCATAGCCATAGCCTTAGCAGCCATAGCCATAGCCGTAGTAGCTATAGCAATAACCATAGCAGACATAGCCATAGCCGTAGCACGCACAGCGATAGCCATAGCAGCCATTACCATAGCCAGAGCAGCCATAGCCATAGCCATGGCATCAATAGCCATATTCATAGCAGCCACACCCATAGCCATAGCAGACATAACCATAGCCATAGCAGCCATAGCCATAGCCATAGCACGCATAGCGATAGCCATAGGAGCCGTAGCCATAGCCATACCAGCGATAGACATAGCCATATCAGCCATAGCCAAAGCCCTAGCAGCCATGGCCATACCCATAGTCATAGCAGCCATAGGAATAGCCATAGCGGCTATAGCCATACCCAAAGCAGCCATAGTCATTGCCATAGCAGCCAGAGCCATAGCCATAGCAGCTGTGGCCATAACCATAGTAGCCACAGCCATAGCCATAGCCATAGGAGCCATAGCAGCGATAGCCAAAGCCATAGCAGCCATGGCAATAGCCATAGCCAGTCCAGACATAGCCATAGCCATAGCAGCCATAGCCATAGCCGTAGCCATTGCCATTGCCATTGCAGCATTAGCGACAGAAATAGCAGGCATAGCCATAGCCATAGCGGCTATAGCAGCCATAGCCGTAGCCATAGCAGCCATAGCCATAGCCAGAGCAGACATAGCCATAGCCATAGCCATAGCAGCAATAGTCATAGCATTAGCAGCCATAGCCATAGCTGTAGCAGCCATAGCCACAGCAGCCATAGCCACAGCCATAGCAGGCATAGCCATAGCAGCCAGAGCCGTAGCTATAGTAGGTGTAGCCATAGCCAAAGCAGCCATAGCCATAGCCATAGCAGCCATAGCTATGGCCATAGCAGCCAGAGCCATATCCATAGGAGCCATAGCCATAGGCATAGCCATAGCAGCCATAGCAGCCATAGACATAGCAGCCATAGCCATTGCCATAGCCATAGCAGCCATAGCCGTAGCCATTGCAGCCATAACAATAGCCATAGCAGACGTAGCCATAGCCATAGCCGCCATAGCCATAGCCATAGCAGACATATCCATAGCCATAGCTATAGCAGCCATAGCCAGAGCCACATCCATAGCAGACATAGCCATAGCCATAGCAGCCGCAGCCATAGCCATAGCCATAGCAGCCAGAGCCATAACCATAGCAGCTGTATCCATACCCAGGCATAGCAATAGCCATAGCCATAGCAGCCGGAGCCATAGCCATAGCAGCTATAGCCATAGCCATAATAGCCATAGCCATAGCCATAGCCATAGCCATAGCAGACATAGCCACAGCCAAAGCTAATGAAGCCATGGTCATAGCCATTGCAGCCATAGACATAGCAGTAATAGCCATGGCCATAGCTGCCATAGCAGCCACAGCCATAGCCATTGGAGCCATATCCAAAGCTATTGCTGCCATAGCCATCGCCATAGTCACAGCAGCCATAGCCATAGCCATAGCAGCCGTAGCCATAGCCATAGCCGTCATAGCGATAGCCATTGCAGCCGTAGTCATAGCCATAGCAGCCATAGCCATAGCCCTAGCAGCCATGGCCACAGCCATAGCCAGAGCAGCCATAGCCATAGCCATAGCAGCCATAGCCATAGCCATAGCAGCTATAGCCATACCCAAAGCAGCCATAGCCATTGCCATAGCAGCCAGAGCCATAGCCATAGCAGCTATAGTCATAACCATAGTAGCCATAGCCATCGCCATAGTCACAGCAGCCATAGCCATAGCCATAGCAGCCAAAGCCATAGTCATAGCATTAGCAGCCATAGCCATAGCTATAGCAGCCATGGCCACAGCAGCCATAGCCACAGCCATAGCAGGCATAGCCATAGCAGCCAGAGCCGTAGCTATAGCAGCTGTAGCCATAGCCAAAGCAGTCATAGCCATAGCCATAGGAGCCATAGCCATGGCCATAGCAGCCATAGCCAAAGATATAGCAGCGATATTAATAGCCATAGCAGCCATAGCAGACATAGACATAGCCATAGCCATAGCAGCCATAGCCACAGCCATAGCAGCCATGACCATAGCCATAGCCAGAGCAGCCATTGCCATAGCCATAGCAGCCATAGCCATAGCCGTAGCCATAGCCGTTGCCATTGCAGCATTAGCGATTGCAATAGCAGGCATAGTCATAGCCATAGCGGCCATATCAGCCATAGCCGTAGCCATGGCCATAGCCATACCAGTCATGGCCATAGCCATAGCAACAAAAGCCACAGGCATAGTAGCCACAGCCAAAGCTATAGCAGCGATATTCATAGCCATACCAGCCATAGCAGACAGAGCCATAGCCATAGCCATAGCCATAGCAGCCATAGCCATAGCCATAGTCATAGCAGTCATAGCCATAGCCATAGCAGCCATGGCCACAGCCATAGCCAGAGCAGCCATAGCCATAGCCATAGCAGCCATAGCCATAGCCATTGCAGCTATAGCCATACCCAAAGCAGCCATAGCCATAGCCATAGCAGCCATAGCAGCCATAGCCATAGCCATAGCAGCCATAGCCATAGCCATAGAAGCCATAGCCACAGCCATAGCCATAGCCATAGCCTTAGCAGCAATAGCCAAAGCCATGGCAGCCATAGCAGCCATAGCCATAGCCATAGCAGCCATAGCCATAGCCGTAGCCATAGCCGTTGCCATTGCAGCATTAGCGATAGCAATAGCAGGCATAGCCATAGCCATAGCGGCCATATCAGCCATAACCGTAGCCAAGGCCATAGCCATACCAGCCATGGCCATAGCCATAGCAGCCATAGCCATAGCCATAGTCATAGCAGTCATAGCCATAGCCATAGCAGCCATAGCCATAGCCATAGAAGCCACTGCCAAAGCTATTGCAGCCATAGCCATAGCCATAGCAGCCATAGCCATAGCCACAGCAGTCATAGCGATAGCCATAGCAGCCGTAGCCATAGCCATAGCAGCCATAGCCATAGCCAAAGCATCCATACCCATAGCCATAGCAGCTATAGCCATAGCCATATCAGCCATAGCCATAGCTATAGCAGCCATATCCAAAGCAGCCATAGCCATAGCCATAGCAGCCATAGCCATAGCCATAGCAGCGATAGCCATAGCAATAGCACGCATAGCGATAGCCATAGCAGCCGCAGCCATAGCCATAGCAGCCACTGCCATAGCCATAGCCATATCCACAGCAGCCATAGCCATAGCAATAGCAGCCATTGCCATAGCCATAGCCATAGCCACAGCAGCCATAGCCATAGCCAGGGAAGACACAGCCATAGCCAGAGCAGACATAGCCATAGCCATAGCCAAAGCAGCCAATGCCATTGCCACAGCAGTTATAGCCATAGCCGTAGCAGCCATAGGCATAGCTATACCAGCCATAGACATAGCAGCCATTGCCATGGACATTGCAGCCATAGCCATAGCCATAGCAGCCGTAGCCATAGCCATAGCCATTGCAGCCATAGCAATAGCAGTCATAGAAATAGCCATAGCAGCCGGAGCCATAGCCATAGCAGCTATAGCCATACCCGAAGCAGCCATTGCCAAAGCTATTGCAGCCATAGCCATAGCCATAGCAGCCATAGCCATAGCCATAGCAGTCATAGCGGTAGCCATAGCAGCCGTAGCCATAGCCATAGCAGCCAAAGCCATAGCCATAGCAGCCATAGCCATAGCCATAGCCATAGCCGTAGCAACAATAGCCATAGCCATAGCAGCCAGAGCAGTCATAGCCATAGCCATAGTAGCCATAGCCATAGCCACAGCAGCCATGGGCATAGCCATAGCCATAGCAGCCATAGCCATAGCTATAGCTGTACCAGCCATAGCCATAGCAGCCATAGCCATAGCCATAACTATAGCAGCCATAGTCATAGCCACAGCCATAGCAGACATAGCCATAGCCATAGCAGCCGGAGCCATAGTCATAGCATTAGCAGCCATAGCCATAGCTATAGCAGCCATAGCCACAGCAGCCATAGCCACAGCCATAGCAGGCATAGCCATAGCAGCCAGAGCCGTAGCTATAGCAGCTGTAGCCATAGCCAAAGCAGTCATAGCCATAGCCATAGCAGCCATAGCCATGGCCATAGCAGCCATAGCCATATCCATAGGAGACATAGCCATAGCCATAGCCATAGCCATAGCCATAGCAACAATATTCATCGCCATAGCAGCCCCAGCAGCCATAGCCATGGCCATAGCAGCCATAGCCGTAGCCTTAGCAGTAACCATAGCAGCAATAGCCATAGCCATAGCAGTAGCCATAGCAGCAAGAGCCATAGCCATAGCAGTAGCTATAGCAGCAATAGCCATAGCCATAGCAGCCATAGCAGCCATAGCCATAGCCATAGCAGCCATAGCCATAGCAGTAGCAAGCATAGCGATAGCCATAGCAGCCGCAGCCATAGCCATGTCATCCATAGCCATAGCCAAAGCATCCGTAGCCATTGCCATAGCATCCATAGCCATAGTCATAGCTGCCATAGCCATAGGCATAGCAGCCATCGCCATAGCCATAGCAGCCATAGCCATAGCCATAGCAGCCATAGCCATAGCAATAGCAGCTATAGTCATAGCCATAGCAGCTTTAGCCATAGCCAAAGTATCCATAGCCATAGCCATAGCAGCCATAGCCATAGCCATAGCACGCATAGCGACAGCCATAGCTGACGTAGCCATAGCCATAGCAGCCATAGCCATAGCCATATCAGCCATAGCCATAGCCAAAGCATCCATACCCATAGCCATAGCAGCTATAGCCATAGCCATATCAGCCATAGCCATAGCTATAGCAGCCATATCCAAAGCAGCCATAGCCATAGCCATAGCAGCCATAGCCATAGCCATAGCAGCGATAGCCATAGCAATAGCACGCATAGCGATAGCCATAGCAGCCGCAGCCATAGCCATAGCAGCCGTAGCCATAGCCATAGCAGCCATAGCCGCAGCCCTAGCAGCCATGGCCACAGCCATAGCCAGAGCAGCTATAGCCATAGCCATAGCAGCCATAGCCATAGCCATTGCAGCTATAGCCATACCCAAAGCAGCCATAGCCACAGCCATAGCAGCCATAGCAGCCATAGCCATAGCCATAGCAGCCATAGCCATAGCCATAGAAGCCATAGCCACAGCCATAGCCATAGCCATAGCCTTAGCAGCAACAGCCATAGCCATGGCAGCCATAGCAGCCATAGCCATAGCCATAGCAGCCATAGCCATGGCCATAGCAGCCATAGCCGTAGCCTTAGCAGGAACCATAGCAGCAATAGCCATAGCCATAGCAGTAGCCATAGCAGCCATAGCCATAGCACTAGCAAGCATAGCGATAGCCATAGCAGCCGCAGCCATAGCCATGTCATCCATAGCCATAGCCAAAGCATCCGTAGCCATTGCCATAGCATCCATAGCCATAGTCATAGCAGCCATAGCCATAGGCATAGCAGCCATCGCCATAGCCATAGCAGCCATAGCCATAGCCATAGCAGCCATAGCCATAGCAATAGCAGCTATAGTCATAGCCATAGCAGCTTTAGCCATAGCCAAAGTAT
This sequence comes from Calliopsis andreniformis, assembly GCF_051401765.1. NCBI lineage: Eukaryota > Metazoa > Arthropoda > Insecta > Hymenoptera > Andrenidae > Calliopsis > Calliopsis andreniformis. The sequence continues at coordinate 766,321 of NW_027480567.1, forward strand.
CCATAGCCATAGCCATAGCAGCCATAGCCGTAGCCCTAGCAGCCATGGCCACAGCCATAGCCAGAGCAGCCATAGCCATAGCTATAGCAGCCATATCCAAAGCAGCCATAGCCATAGCCATAACAGCCATAGCCATAGCCATAGCAGCGATAGCCATAGCAATAGCACGCATAGCGGTAGCCATAGCAGCCGCAGCCATAGCCATAGCAGCCGTAGCCATAGCCATAGCAGCCATAGCCGTAGCCCTAGCAGCCATGGCCACAGCCATAGCCAGAGCAGCCATAGCCATAGCCATAGCAGCCACAGCCATAGCCGTAGCCATAGCCATTGCCATTGCAGCATTAGCGATAGCAATTGCAGGCATAGCCATAGCCATAGCGGCCATATCAGCCATAACCGTAGCCAAGGCCATAGCCATACCAGCCATGGCCATAGCCATAGCAGCCATAGCCATAGCCATAGTCATAGCAGTCATAGCCATAGCCATAGCAGCGATAGCCATAGCAATAGCACGCATAGCGATAGCCATAGCAGCCGCAGCCATAGCCATAGCAGCCACTGCCATAGCCATAGCCATATCCACAGTAGCCATAGCCATAGCAATAGCAGCCATTGCCATAGCCATAGCCATAGCCACAGCAGCCATAGCCATAGCCAGGGAAGACACAGCCATAGCCAGAGCAGACATAGCCATAGCCATAGCCAAAGCAGCCAATGCCATTGCCACAGCAGTTATAGCCATAGCCGTAGCAGCCATAGGCATAGCTATACCAGCCATAGACATAGCAGCCATTGCCATGGACATTGCAGCCATAGCCATAGCCATAGCAGCCGTAGCCATAGCCATAGCCATTGCAGCCATAGCAATAGCAGTCATAGAAATAGCCATAGCAGCCGGAGCCATAGCCATAGCAGCTATAGCCATACCCGAAGCAGCCATTGCCAAAGCTATTGCAGCCATAGCCATAGCCATAGCAGCCATAGCCATAGCCATAGCAGTCATAGCGGTAGCCATAGCAGCCGTAGCCATAGCCATAGCAGCCAAAGCCATAGCCATAGCAGCCATAGCCATAGCCATAGCCATAGCCGTAGCAACAATAGCCATAGCCATAGCAGCCAGAGCAGTCATAGCCATAGCCATAGTAGCCATAGCCATAGCCACAGCAGCCATGGGCATAGCCATAGCCATAGCAGCCATAGCCATAGCTATAGCTGTACCAGCCATAGCCATAGCAGCCATAGCCATAGCCATAACTATAGCAGCCATAGTCATAGCCACAGCCATAGCAGACATAGCCATAGCCATAGCAGCCGGAGCCATAGTCATAGCATTAGCAGCCATAGCCATAGCTATAGCAGCCATAGCCACAGCAGCCATAGCCACAGCCATAGCAGGCATAGCCATAGCAGCCAGAGCCGTAGCTATAGCAGCAATAGCCATAGCCATAGCAGCCATAGCAGCCATAGCCATAGCCATAGCAGCCATAGCCATAGCAGTAGCAAGCATAGCGATAGCCATAGCAGCCGCAGCCATAGCCATGTCATCCATAGCCATAGCCAAAGCATCCGTAGCCATTGCCATAGCATCCATAGCCATAGTCATAGCTGCCATAGCCATAGGCATAGCAGCCATCGCCATAGCCATAGCAGCCATAGCCATAGCCATAGCAGCCATAGCCATAGCAATAGCCATAGCCATAGCCATAGCAACAATATTCATCGCCATAGCAGCCCCAGCAGCCATAGCCATGGCCATAGCAGCCATAGCCGTAGCCTTAGCAGTAACCATAGCAGCAATAGCCATAGCCATAGCAGTAGCCATAGCAGCAAGAGCCATAGCCATAGCAGTAGCTATAGCAGCAATAGCCATAGCCATAGCAGCCATAGCAGCCATAGCCATAGCCATAGCAGACATAGCCATAGCAGTAGCAAGCATAGCGATAGCCATAGCAGCCGCAGCCATAGCCATGTCATCCATAGCCATAGCCAAAGCATCCGTAGCCATTGCCATAGCATCCATAGCCATAGTCATAGCTGCCATAGCCATAGGCATAGCAGCCATCGCCATAGCCATAGCAGCCATAGCCATAGCCATAGCAGCCATAGCCATAGCAATAGCAGCTATAGTCATAGCCATAGCAGCTTTAGCCATAGCCAAAGTATCCATAGCCATAGCCATAGCAGCCATAGCCATAGCCATAGCACGCATAGCGACAGCCATAGCTGACGTAGCCATAGCCATAGCAGCCATAGCCATAGCCATATCAGCCATAGCCATAGCCAAAGCATCCATACCCATAGCCATAGCAGCTATAGCCATAGCCATATCAGCCATAGCCATAGCTATAGCAGCCATATCCAAAGCAGCCATAGCCATAGCCATAGCAGCCATAGCCATAGCCATAGCAGCGATAGCCATAGCAATAGCACGCATAGCGATAGCCATAGCAGCCGCAGCCATAGCCATAGCAGCCGTAGCCATAGCCATAGCAGCCATAGCCGTAGCCCTAGCAGCCATGGCCACAGCCATAGCCAGAGCAGCTATAGCCATAGCCATAGCAGCCATAGCCATAGCCATTGCAGCTATAGCCATACCCAAAGCAGCCATAGCCACAGCCATAGCAGCCATAGCAGCCATAGCCATAGCCATAGCAGCCATAGCCATAGCCATAGAAGCCATAGCCACAGCCATAGCCATAGCCATAGCCTTAGCAGCAACAGCCATAGCCATGGCAGCCATAGCAGCCATAGCCATAGCCATAGCAGCCATAGCCATGGCCATAGCAGCCATAGCCGTAGCCTTAGCAGGAACCATAGCAGCAATAGCCATAGCCATAGCAGTAGCCATAGCAGCCATAGCCATAGCACTAGCAAGCATAGCGATAGCCATAGCAGCCGCAGCCATAGCCATGTCATCCATAGCCATAGCCAAAGCATCCGTAGCCATTGCCATAGCATCCATAGCCATAGTCATAGCAGCCATAGCCATAGGCATAGCAGCCATCGCCATAGCCATAGCAGCCATAGCCATAGCCATAGCAGCCATAGCCATAGCAATAGCAGCTATAGTCATAGCCATAGCAGCTTTAGCCATAGCCAAAGTATCCATAGCCATAGCCATAGCAGCCATAGCCGTAGCCCTAGCAGCCATGGCCACAGCCATAGCCAGAGCAGCCATAGCCATAGCTATAGCAGCCATATCCAAAGCAGCCATAGCCATAGCCATAACAGCCATAGCCATAGCCATAGCAGCGATAGCCATAGCAATAGCACGCATAGCGGTAGCCATAGCAGCCGCAGCCATAGCCATAGCAGCCGTAGCCATAGCCATAGCAGCCATAGCCGTAGCCCTAGCAGCCATGGCCACAGCCATAGCCAGAGCAGCCATAGCCATAGCCATAGCAGCCACAGCCATAGCCGTAGCCATAGCCATTGCCATTGCAGCATTAGCGATAGCAATTGCAGGCATAGCCATAGCCATAGCGGCCATATCAGCCATAACCGTAGCCAAGGCCATAGCCATACCAGCCATGGCCATAGCCATAGCAGCCATAGCCATAGCCATAGTCATAGCAGTCATAGCCATAGCCATAGCAGCCATAGCCATAGACACAGCAGTCATAGCGATAGCCATAGCAGCCGTAGCCATAGCCATAGCAGCCAATGCCATAGCCATAGCAGTTATAGCGATAGCCGTAGCAGCGATACGCATTGCTATACCAGCTATAGACGTAGCAGCCATAGCCATAGCCATAGGAGCCATAGCTATATCCATAGCAGCAATAGCCACAGCCATAGCCATAGCCATAGCCATAGCAGACATAGCCACAGTCAAAGCTAATGCAGCCATAGTCATAGCCATTGCAGCCATAGACATAGCAGTAATAGCCATGGCCATAGCAGCCATAGCAGCCACAGCCATAGCCATTGTAGCCACAGCCAAAGCTATTGCTGCCATAGCCATCGCCATAGTCACACCAGCCATAGCCATAGCCATAGCAGCCATAGCCATAGCCATAGCAGCCATAGCCATAGCCATAGCCATAGCCGTAGCAACAATAGCCATAGCCATAGCAGCCAGAGCAGTCATGGACATAGCCATAGTAGCCATAGCCATAGCCACAGCAGCCATGGGCATAGCCATAGCCATAGCAGCCATAGCCATAGCTATAGCTGTACCAGCCATAGCCAAAGCCAGAGCCAAGGCAGACATTGCCATAGCCATAGCAGCCATAGCCATAGCCATAGCAGCCATAGCCACAGCCATAGCCATAGTAGCCATAGCCACAGCCATAGCAGCCATAGCAATAGCCATAACCATAGTAGCCATAGCCATAGCTATAGCGATAGTAGCCACAGCCAAAGCTATTGCAGCCATAGCCATAGCCATAGCAGCCGTAGCCATAGCCACAGCCGTCATAGCGACAACCATAGCAGCCGTAGCCATAGCCATAGCAGCCATAGCCATAGCCATAGCAGCCATAGCCATAGCCATAGCCATAGCCGTAGCAACAATAGCCATAGCCATAGCAGGCAGAGCAGTCATGGCCATAGCCATAGTAGCCATAGCTATAGCCACAGCAGCCATGGGCATAGCCATAGCCATAGCAGCCATAGCCATAGCTATAGCTGTACCAGCCATAGCCAAAGCCAGAGCCATGGCAGACATTGCCATAGCCATAGCAGCCATAGCCATAGCCATAGCAGCCATAGCCATAGCCATAGCCATAGTAGCCATAGCCACAGCCATAGCAGCCGTAGCAATAGCCATAACCATAGTAGCCATAGCCATAGCCATAGCGATAGTAGCCACAGCCAAAGCTATTGCAGCCATAGCCATAACCATAGCAGCCGTAGCCATAGCCACAGCCGTCATAGCGACAGCCATAGCAGCCGTAGCCATAGCCATAGCAGCCATAGCCACAGCCCTAGCAGCCATAGCCATAGCCATAGCCGTAGCGACAATAGCCATAGCCATAGCAGCCAGAGCAGTCATGGCCATAGCCATAGTAGCCATAGCCATAGCCACAGCAGCCATGGGCATAGCCGTAGCCATAGCAGCCATAGCCATAGCTATAGCTGTACCAGCCATAGCCAAAGCCAGAGCCACGGCAGACATTGCCATAGCCATAGCAGCAATAGCCATAGCCATAGCAGCCGTAGCCATAGCCATAGCCATAGTAGCCATAGCCACAGCCATAGCAGCCATAGCAATACCCATAACCATAGTAGCCATAGCCATAGCCACAGCGATAGTAGCCACAGCCAAAGCTATTGCAGCCATAGCCATAGCAGCCGTAGTCATAGCCACAGTCGTCATAGCGGCAGCCATAGCAGCCGTAGCCATAGCCATAGCAGCCATAGCCATAGCCCTAGCAGCCATAGCCATAGCCATAGCCGTAGCAACAATAGCCATAGCCATAGCAGCCAGAGCAGCCATGGCCATAGCCATAGTAGCCATAGCCATAGCCACAGCAGCCATGGGCATAGCCATAGCCATTGCAGCCATAGCCATAGCTATAGCTGTACCAGCCATAGCCAAAGCCAGAGCCATGGCTGACATTGCCATAGCCATAGCAGCCATAGCCATAGCCATAGCTATAGTAGCCATAGCCACAGCCATAGCAGCCATAGCAATAGCCATAACCATAGTAGCCATAGCCATAGCCATAGCGATAGTAGCCACAGCCAAAGCTATTGCAGCCATAGCCATAGCCATAGCAGCCGTAGCCATAGCCACAGCCGTCATAGCGACAGCAATAGCAGCCGTAGCCATAGCCATAGCAGCCATAGCCATAGCCCCAGCAGCCATGGCCACAGCCATAGCCAGAGCAGCCAGAGCCATAGCCATAGCAGCCATATCCATAGCCATAGCAGCTATAGCCATACCCAAAGCAGCCATAGCCATTGCCATAGCAGCCAGAGCCATAGCCATAGCAGCTATAGCCATAACCATAGTAGCCATAGCCATAGCCATAGCCATAGCAGCCATAGCAGCCGTAGCCATAGCCATAGCAGCCATAGCCGTAGCCCTAGCAGCCATGGCCACAGCCATAGCCAGAGCAGCCATAGCCATGGCCATAGCAGCCATAGCCGTAGCCTTAGCAGTAACCATAGCAGCAATAGCCATAGCCATAGCAGCCATAGCAGCCATAGCCATAGCCATAGCAGCCATAGCCATAGCAGTAGCAAGCATAGCGATAGCCATAGCAGCCGCAGCCATAGCCATGTCATCCATAGCCATAGCCAAAGCATCCGTAGCCATTGCCATAGCATCCATAGCCATAGTCATAGCTGCCATAGCCATAGGCATAGCAGCCATCGCCATAGCCATAGCCATAGGAGCCATACCAGACATGGTCATAGCCATATCAGTCATAGCCATAGACATAGCAGCCATATCCATAGCCATAGCCAGAGCAGCCAATGCCATAGCCATAGCAGTTATAGCGATAGCCGTAGCAGCGATACGCATTGCTATACCAGCTATAGACGTAGCAGCCATAGCCATAGCCATAGGAGCCATAGCTATATCCATAGCAGCAATAGCCACAGCCATAGCCATAGCCATAGCCATAGCAGACATAGCCACAGTCAAAGCTAATGCAGCCATAGTCATAGCCATTGCAGCCATAGACATAGCAGTAATAGCCATGGCCATAGCAGCCATAGCAGCCACAGCCATAGCCATTGTAGCCACAGCCAAAGCTATTGCTGCCATAGCCATCGCCATAGTCACACCAGCCATAGCCATAGCCATAGCAGCCATAGCCATAGCCATAGCAGCCATAGCCATAGCCATAGCCATAGCCGTAGCAACAATAGCCATAGCCATAGCAGCCAGAGCAGTCATGGACATAGCCATAGTAGCCATAGCCATAGCCAGAGCAGCCATGGGCATAGCCATAGCCATAGCAGCCATAGCCATAGCTATAGCTGTACCAGCCATAGCCAAAGCCAGAGCCAAGGCAGACATTGCCATAGCCATAGTAGCCATAGCTATAGCCACAGCAGCCATGGGCATAGCCATAGCCATAGCAGCCATAGCCACAGCTATAGCTGTACCAGCCATAGCCAAAGCCAGAGCCATGGCAGACATTGCCATAGCCATAGCAGCCATAGCCATAGCCATAGCAGCCATAGCCATAGCCATAGCCATAGTAGCCATAGCCACAGCCATAGCAGCCATAGCAATAGCCATAACCATAGTAGCCATAGCCATAGCCATAGCGATAGTAGCCACAGCCAAAGCTATTGCAGCCATAGCCATAACCATAGCAGCCGTAGCCATAGCCACAGCCGTCATAGCGACGGCCATAGCAGCCGTAGCCATAGCCATAGCAGCCATAGCCACAGCCCTAGCAGCCATAGCCATAGCCATAGAAGCCATAGCCATAGCCATAGTCATAGCAGCAATAGCCAAAGCCATGGCAGCCATAGCAGCCATAGCCATAGCCATAGCAGCCATAGCCATAGCCGTAGCCATAGCCGTTGCCATTGCAGCATTAGCGATAGCAATAGCAGGCATAGCCATAGCCATAGCGGCCATATCAGCCATAACCGTAGCCAAGGCCATAGCCATACCAGCCATGGCCATAGCCATAGCAGCCATAGCCATAGCCATAGTCATAGCAGTCATAGCCATAGCCATAGCAGCCATAGCCATAGCCATAGAAGCCACTGCCAAAGCTATTGCAGCCATAGCCATAGCCATAGCAGCCATAGCCATAGCCACAGCAGTCATAGCGATTGCCATAGCAGCCGTAGCCATAGCCATAGCAGCCATAGCCATAGCCAAAGCATCCATACCCATAGCCATAGCAGCTATAGCCATAGCCATATCAGCCATAGCCATAGCTATAGCAGCCATATCCAAAGCAGCCATAGCCATAGCCATAGCAGCCATAGCCATAGCCATAGCAGCGATAGCCATAGCAATAGCACGCATAGCGATAGCCATAGCAGCCGCAGCCATAGCCATAGCAGCCACTGCCATAGCCATAGCCATATCCACAGCAGCCATAGCCATAGCAATAGCAGCCATTGCCATAGCCATAGCCATAGCCACAGCAGCCATAGCCATAGCCAGGGAAGACACAGTCATAGCCAGAGCAGACATAGCCATAGCCATAGCCAAAGCAGCCAATGCCATTGCCACAGCAGTTATAGCCATAGCCGTAGCAGCCATAGGCATAGCTATACCAGCCATAGACATAGCAGCCATTGCCATGGACATTGCAGCCATAGCCATAGCCATAGCAGCCGTAGCCATAGCCATAGCCATTGCAGCCATAGCAATAGCAGTCATAGAAATAGCCATAGCAGCCGGAGCCATAGCCATAGCAGCTATAGCCATACCCGAAGCAGCCATTGCCAAAGCTATTGCAGCCATAGCCATAGCCATAGCAGCCATAGCCATACCCGAAGCAGCCATTGCCAAAGCTATTGCAGCCATAGCCATAGCCATAGCAGCCATAGCCATAGCCATAGCAGTCATAGCGGTAGCCATAGCAGCCGTAGCCATAGCCATAGCAGCCAAAGCCATAGCCATAGCAGCCATAGCCATAGCCATAGCCATAGCCGTAGCAACAATAGCCATAGCCATAGCAGCCAGAGCAGTCATAGCCATAGCCATAGTAGCCATAGCCATAGCCACAGCAGCCATGGGCATAGCCATAGCCATAGCAGCCATAGCCATAGCTATAGCTGTACCAGCCATAGCCATAGCAGCCATAGCCATAGCCATAACTATAGCAGCCATAGTCATAGCCACAGCCATAGCAGACATAGCCATAGCCATAGCAGCCGGAGCCATAGTCATAGCATTAGCAGCCATAGCCATAGCTATAGCAGCCATAGCCACAGCAGCCATAGCCACAGCCATAGCAGGCATAGCCATAGCAGCCAGAGCCGTAGCTATAGCAGCTGTAGCCATAGCCAAAGCAGTCATAGCCATAGCCATAGCAGCCATAGCCATGGCCATAGCAGCCATAGCCATATCCATAGGAGACATAGCCATAGCCATAGCCATAGCCATAGCCATAGCAACAATATTCATCGCCATAGCAGCCCCAGCAGCCATAGCCATGGCCATAGCAGCCATAGCCGTAGCCTTAGCAGTAACCATAGCAGCAATAGCCATAGCCATAGCAGTAGCCATAGCAGCAAGAGCCATAGCCATAGCAGTAGCTATAGCAGCAATAGCCATAGCCATAGCAGCCATAGCAGCCATAGCCATAGCCATAGCAGCCATAGCCATAGCAGTAGCAAGCATAGCGATAGCCATAGCAGCCGCAGCCATAGCCATGTCATCCATAGCCATAGCCAAAGCATCCGTAGCCATTGCCATAGCATCCATAGCCATAGTCATAGCTGCCATAGCCATAGGCATAGCAGCCATCGCCATAGCCATAGCAGCCATAGCCATAGCCATAGCAGCCATAGCCATAGCAATAGCAGCTATAGTCATAGCCATAGCAGCTTTAGCCATAGCCAAAGTATCCATAGCCATAGCCATAGCAGCCATAGCCATAGCCATAGCAAGCATAGCGACAGCCATAGCTGACGTAGCCATAGCCATAGCAGCCATAGCCATAGCCATATCAGCCATAGCCATAGCCAAAGCATCCATACCCATAGCCATAGCAGCTATAGCCATAGCCATATCAGCCATAGCCATAGCTATAGCAGCCATATCCAAAGCAGCCATAGCCATAGCCATAGCAGCCATAGCCATAGCCATAGCAGCGATAGCCATAGCAATAGCACGCATAGCGATAGCCATAGCAGCCGCAGCCATAGCCATAGCAGCCGTAGCCATAGCCATAGCAGCCATAGCCGTAGCCCTAGCAGCCATGGCCACAGCCATAGCCAGAGCAGCTATAGCCATAGCCATAGCAGCCATAGCCATAGCCATTGCAGCTATAGCCATACCCAAAGCAGCCATAGCCACAGCCATAGCAGCCATAGCAGCCATAGCCATAGCCATAGCAGCCATAGCCATAGCCATAGAAGCCATAGCCACAGCCATAGCCATAGCCATAGCCTTAGCAGCAACAGCCATAGCCATGGCAGCCATAGCAGCCATAGCCATAGCCATAGCAGCCATAGCCATGGCCATAGCAGCCATAGCCGTAGCCTTAGCAGGAACCATAGCAGCAATAGCCATAGCCATAGCAGTAGCCATAGCAGCCATAGCCATAGCACTAGCAAGCATAGCGATAGCCATAGCAGCCGCAGCCATAGCCATGTCATCCATAGCCATAGCCAAATCATCCGTAGCCATTGCCATAGCATCCATAGCCATAGTCATAGCAGCCATAGCCATAGGCATAGCAGCCATCGCCATAGCCATAGCAGCCATAGCCATAGCCATAGCAGCCATAGCCATAGCAATAGCAGCTATAGTCATAGCCATAGCAGCTTTAGCCATAGCCAAAGTATCCATAGCCATAGCCATAGCAGCCATAGCCGTAGCCCTAGCAGCCATGGCCACAGCCATAGCCAGAGCAGCCATAGCCATAGCTATAGCAGCCATATCCAAAGCAGCCATAGCCATAGCCATAACAGCCATAGCCATAGCCATAGCAGCGATAGCCATAGCAATAGCACGCATAGCGGTAGCCATAGCAGCCGCAGCCATAGCCATAGCAGCCGTAGCCATAGCCATAGCAGCCATAGCCGTAGCCCTAGCAGCCATGGCCACAGCCATAGCCAGAGCAGCCATAGCCATAGCCATAGCAGCCACAGCCATAGCCGTAGCCATAGCCATTGCCATTGCAGCATTAGCGATAGCAATTGCAGGCATAGCCATAGCCATAGCGGCCATATCAGCCATAACCGTAGCCAAGGCCATAGCCATACCAGCCATGGCCATAGCCATAGCAGCCATAGCCATAGCCATAGTCATAGCAGTCATAGCCATAGCCATAGCAGCCATAGCCATAGACACAGCAGTCATAGCGATAGCCATAGCAGCCGTAGCCATAGCCATAGCAGCCACTGTCATAGCCATAGCCATATCCACAGCAGCCATAGCCATAGCAATAGCAGCCATTGCCATAGCCATAGCCATAGCCACAGCAGCCATAGCCATAGCCAGGGAAGACACAGCCATAGCCAGAGCAGACATAGCCATAGCCATAGCCAAAGCAGCCAATGCCATTGCCACAGCAGTTATAGCCATAGCCGTAGCAGCCATAGGCATAGCTATACCAGCCGTAGACATAGCAGCCATTGCCATGGACATTGCAGCCATAGCCATAGCCATAGCAGCCGTAGCCATAGCCATAGCCATTGCAGCCATAGCAATAGCAGTCATAGAAATAGCCATAGCAGCCGGAGCCATAGCCATAGCAGCTATAGCCATACCCGAAGCAGCCATTGCCAAAGCTATTGCAGCCATAGCCATAGCCATAGCAGCCATAGCCATAGCCATAGCAGTCATAGCGGTAGCCATAGCAGCCGTAGCCATAGCCATAGCAGCCATAGCCATAGCCCAAGCAGACATGGCCATAGCCGTAGCCAGAGCAGCCATAGCCATAGCCATAGCAGCCATAGGAATAGCCATAGCAGCTATAGCCATACCCAAAGCAGTCATAGCCATTGCCATAGCAGCCAGAGCCATAGCCATAGCAGCTATAGCCATAACCATAGTAGCCATAGCCATAGCCATAGCCATAGGAGCCATACCAGACATGGTCATAGCCATATCAGTCATAGCCATAGACATAGCAGCCATATCCATAGCCATAGCCAGAGCAGCCAATGCCATAGCCATAGCAGTTATAGCGATAGCCGTAGCAGCGATACGCATTGCTATACCAGCTATAGACGTAGCAGCCATAGCCATAGCAATAGGAGCCATAGCTATATCCATAGCAGCAATAGCCACAGCCATAGCCATAGCCATAGCCATAGCAGACATAGCCACAGTCAAAGCTAATGCAGCCATAGTCATAGCCATTGCAGCCATAGACATAGCAGTAATAGCCATGGCCATAGCAGCCATAGCAGCCACAGCCATAGCCATTGTAGCCACAGCCAAAGCTATTGCTGCCATAGCCATCGCCATAGTCACACCAGCCATAGCCATAGCCATAGCAGCCATAGCCATAGCCATAGCAGCCATAGCCATAGCCATAGCCATAGCCGTAGCAACAATAGCCATAGCCATAGCAGCCAGAGCAGTCATGGACATAGCCATAGTAGCCATAGCCATAGCCACAGCAGCCATGGGCATAGCCATAGCCATAGCAGCCATAGCCATAGCTATAGCTGTACCAGCCATAGCCAAAGCCAGAGCCAAGGCAGACATTGCCATAGCCATAGCAGCCATAGCCATAGCCATAGCAGCCATAGCCACAGCCATAGCCATAGTAGCCATAGCCACAGCCATAGCAGCCATAGCAATAGCCATAACCATAGTAGCCATAGCCATAGCTATAGCGATAGTAGCCACAGCCAAAGCTATTGCAGCCATAGCCATAGCCATAGCAGCCGTAGCCATAGCCACAGCCGTCATAGCGACAACCATAGCAGCCGTAGCCATAGCCATAGCAGCCATAGCCATAGCCATAGCAGCCATAGCCATAGCCATAGCCATAGCCGTAGCAACAATAGCCATAGCCATAGCAGGCAGAGCAGTCATGGCCATAGCCATAGTAGCCATAGCTATAGCCACAGCAGCCATGGGCATAGCCATAGCCATAGCAGCCATAGCCATAGCTATAGCTGTACCAGCCATAGCCAAAGCCAGAGCCATGGCAGACATTGCCATAGCCATAGCAGCCATAGCCATAGCCATAGCAGCCATAGCCATAGCCATAGCCATAGTAGCCATAGCCACAGCCATAGCAGCCATAGCAATAGCCATAACCATAGTAGCCATAGCCATAGCCATAGCGATAGTAGCCACAGCCAAAGCTATTGCAGCCATAGCCATAACCATAGCAGCCGTAGCCATAGCCACAGCCGTCATAGCGACAGCCATAGCAGCCGTAGCCATAGCCATAGCAGCCATAGCCACAGCCCTAGCAGCCATAGCCATAGCCATAGCCGTAGCGACAATAGCCATAGCCATAGCAGCCAGAGCAGTCATGGCCATAGCCATAGTAGCCATAGCCATAGCCACAGCAGCCATGGGCATAGCCGTAGCCATAGCAGCCATAGCCATAGCTATAGCTGTACCAGCCATAGCCAAAGCCAGAGCCACGGCAGACATTGCCATAGCCATAGCAGCAATAGCCATAGCCATAGCAGCCGTAGCCATAGCCATAGCCATAGTAGCCATAGCCACAGCCATAGCAGCCATAGCAATAGCCATAACCATAGTAGCCATAGCCATAGCCACAGCGATAGTAGCCACAGCCAAAGCTATTGCAGCCATAGCCATAGCAGCCGTAGTCATAGCCACAGCCGTCATAGCGGCAGCCATAGCAGCCGTAGCCATAGCCATAGCAGCCATAGCCATAGCCCTAGCAGCCATAGCCATAGCCATAGCCGTAGCAACAATAGCCATAGCCATAGCAGCCAGAGCAGCCATGGCCATAGCCATAGTAGCCATAGCCATAGCCACAGCAGCCATGGGCATAGCCATAGCCATTGCAGCCATAGCCATAGCTATAGCTGTACCAGCCATAGCCAAAGCCAGAGCCATGGCTGACATTGCCATAGCCATAGCAGCCATAGCCATAGCCATAGCTATAGTAGCCATAGCCACAGCCATAGCAGCCATAGCAATAGCCATAACCATAGTAGCCATAGCCATAGCCATAGCGATAGTAGCCACAGCCAAAGCTATTGCAGCCATAGCCATAGCCATAGCAGCCGTAGCCATAGCCACAGCCGTCATAGCGACAGCAATAGCAGCCGTAGCCATAGCCATAGCAGCCATAGCCATAGCCCCAGCAGCCATGGCCACAGCCATAGCCAGAGCAGCCAGAGCCATAGCCATAGCAGCCATATCCATAGCCATAGCAGCTATAGCCATACCCAAAGCAGCCATAGCCATTGCCATAGCAGCCAGAGCCATAGCCATAGCAGCTATAGCCATAACCATAGTAGCCATAGCCATAGCCATAGCCATAGCAGCCATAGCAGCCGTAGCCATAGCCATAGCAGCCATAGCCGTAGCCCTAGCAGCCATGGCCACAGCCATAGCCAGAGCAGCCATAGCCATAGCCATAGCAGCCATAGCCATAGCCATTGCAGCTATAGCCATACCCAAAGCAGCCATAGCCATAGCCATAGCAGCCATAGCAGCCATAGCCATAGCCATAGCAGCAATAGCCATAGCCATAGAAGCCATAGCCACAGCCATAGCCATAGCCATAGCCTTAGCAGCAACAGCCATAGCCATGGCAGCCATAGCAGCCATAGCCATAGCCATAGCAGCCATAGCCATGGCCATAGCAGCCATAGCCGTAGCCTTAGCAGTAACCATAGCAGCAATAGCCATAGCCATAGCAGCCATAGCAGCCATAGCCATAGCCATAGCAGCCATAGCCATAGCAGTAGCAAGCATAGCGATAGCTATAGCAGCCGCAGCCATAGCCATGTCATCCATAGCCATAGCCAAAGCATCCGTAGCCATTGCCATAGCATCCATAGCCATAGTCATAGCTGCCATAGCCATAGGCATAGCAGCCATCGCCATAGCCATAGCAGCCATAGCCATAGCCATAGCAGCCATAGCCATAGCAATAGCAGCTATAGTCATAGCCATAGCAGCTTTAGCCATAGCCAAAGTATCCATAGCCATAGCCATAGCAGCCATAGCCATAGCCATAGCACGCATAGCGACCGCCATAGCTGCCGTAGCCATAGCCATAGCAGCCATAGCCATAGCCATATGAGCCATAGCCATAGCCAAAGCATCCATACCCATAGCCATAGCAGCTATAGCCATAGCCATATCAGCCATAGCCATAACTATAGCAGCCATATCCAAAGCAGCCATAGCCATAGCCATAGCAGCCATAGCCATAGCCATAGCAGCGATAGCCATAGCAATAGCACGCATAGCGATAGCCATAGCAGCCGCAGCCATAGCCATAGCAGCCGTAGCCATAGCCATAGCAGCCATAGCCGTAGCCCTAGCAGCCATGGCCACAGCCATAGCCAGAGCAGCCATAGCCATAGCCATAGCAGCCATAGCCATAGCCATTGCAGCTATAGCCATACCCAAAGCAGCCATAGCCATAGCCGTAGCAGCCATAGCAGCCATAGCCATAGCCTTAGCAGCCATAGCCATAGCCATAGAAGCCATAGCCACAGCCATAGCCATAGCCATAGCCTTAGCAGCAATAGCCATAGCCATGGCAGCCATAGCAGCCATAGCCATAGCCATAGCAGCCATAGCCATAGCCATAGCAGCCATAGCAGCCATAGCCATAGCCATAGCCATAGCAACTATAGCCATAGCCATAGTAGCCACAGCCAAAGATATAGCAGCGATATTAATAGCCATAGCAGCCATAGCAGACATAGACATAGCCATAGCCATAGCAGCCATAGCCATAGCCATAGCAGCCATGGCCATAGCCATAGCCAGAGCAGCCATTGGCATAGCCATAGCAGCCATAGCCATAGCCGTAGCCATAGCCGTTGCCATTGCAGCATTAGCGATTGCAATAGCAGGCATAGCCATAGCCATAGCGGCCATATCATCCATAGCCGTAGCCATGGCCATAGCCATACCAGTCATGGCCATAGCCATAGCAACAAAAGCCACAGGCATAGTAGCCACAGCCAAAGCTATAGCAGCGATATTCATAGCCATACCAGCCATAGCAGACATAGCCATAGCCATAGCCATAGCAGCCATAGCCATAGCCATAGTCATAGCAGTCATAGCCATAGCCATAGCAGCCATAGCCATAGCCATTGCAGCTATAGCCATACCCAAAGCAGCCATAGCCATAGCCATAGCAGCCATAGCAGCCATAGCCATAGCCATAGCAGCCATAGCCATAGCCATAGAAGCCATAGCCACAGCCATAGCCATAGCCATAGCCTTAGCAGCAACAGCCATAGCCATGGCAGCCATAGCAGCCATAGCCATAGCCATAGCAGCCATAGCCATGGCCATAGCAGCCATAGCCGTAGCCTTAGCAGGAACCATAGCAGCAATAGCCATAGCCATAGCAGTAGCCATAGCAGCCATAGCCATAGCACTAGCAAGCATAGCGATAGCCATAGCAGCCGCAGCCATAGCCATGTCATCCATAGCCATAGCCAAATCATCCGTAGCCATTGCCATAGCATCCATAGCCATAGTCATAGCAGCCATAGCCATAGGCATAGCAGCCATCGCCATAGCCATAGCAGCCATAGCCATAGCCATAGCAGCCATAGCCATAGCAATAGCAGCTATAGTCATAGCCATAGCAGCTTTAGCCATAGCCAAAGTATCCATAGCCATAGCCATAGCAGCCATAGCCGTAGCCCTAGCAGCCATGGCCACAGCCATAGCCAGAGCAGCCATAGCCATAGCTATAGCAGCCATATCCAAAGCAGCCATAGCCATAGCCATAACAGCCATAGCCATAGCCATAGCAGCGATAGCCATAGCAATAGCACGCATAGCGGTAGCCATAGCAGCCGCAGCCATAGCCATAGCAGCCGTAGCCATAGCCATAGCAGCCATAGCCGTAGCCCTAGCAGCCATGGCCACAGCCATAGCCAGAGCAGCCATAGCCATAGCCATAGCAGCCACAGCCATAGCCGTAGCCATAGCCATTGCCATTGCAGCATTAGCGATAGCAATTGCAGGCATAGCCATAGCCATAGCGGCCATATCAGCCATAACCGTAGCCAAGGCCATAGCCATACCAGCCATGGCCATAGCCATAGCAGCCATAGCCATAGCCATAGTCATAGCAGTCATAGCCATAGCCATAGCAGCCATAGCCATAGACACAGCAGTCATAGCGATAGCCATAGCAGCCGTAGCCATAGCCATAGCAGCCACTGTCATAGCCATAGCCATATCCACAGCAGCCATAGCCATAGCAATAGCAGCCATTGCCATAGCCATAGCCATAGCCACAGCAGCCATAGCCATAGCCAGGGAAGACACAGCCATAGCCAGAGCAGACATAGCCATAGCCATAGCCAAAGCAGCCAATGCCATTGCCACAGCAGTTATAGCCATAGCCGTAGCAGCCATAGGCATAGCTATACCAGCCGTAGACATAGCAGCCATTGCCATGGACATTGCAGCCATAGCCATAGCCATAGCAGCCGTAGCCATAGCCATAGCCATTGCAGCCATAGCAATAGCAGTCATAGAAATAGCCATAGCAGCCGGAGCCATAGCCATAGCAGCTATAGCCATACCCGAAGCAGCCATTGCCAAAGCTATTGCAGCCATAGCCATAGCCATAGCAGCCATAGCCATAGCCATAGCAGTCATAGCGGTAGCCATAGCAGCCGTAGCCATAGCCATAGCAGCCATAGCCATAGCCCAAGCAGACATGGCCATAGCCGTAGCCAGAGCAGCCATAGCCATAGCCATAGCAGCCATAGGAATAGCCATAGCAGCTATAGCCATACCCAAAGCAGTCATAGCCATTGCCATAGCAGCCAGAGCCATAGCCATAGCAGCTATAGCCATAACCATAGTAGCCATAGCCATAGCCATAGCCATAGGAGCCATACCAGACATGGTCATAGCCATATCAGTCATAGCCATAGACATAGCAGCCATATCCATAGCCATAGCCAGAGCAGCCAATGCCATAGCCATAGCAGTTATAGCGATAGCCGTAGCAGCGATACGCATTGCTATACCAGCTATAGACGTAGCAGCCATAGCCATAGCAATAGGAGCCATAGCTATATCCATAGCAGCAATAGCCACAGCCATAGCCATAGCCATAGCCATAGCAGACATAGCCACAGTCAAAGCTAATGCAGCCATAGTCATAGCCATTGCAGCCATAGACATAGCAGTAATAGCCATGGCCATAGCAGCCATAGCAGCCACAGCCATAGCCATTGTAGCCACAGCCAAAGCTATTGCTGCCATAGCCATCGCCATAGTCACACCAGCCATAGCCATAGCCATAGCAGCCATAGCCATAGCCATAGCAGCCATAGCCATAGCCATAGCCATAGCCGTAGCAACAATAGCCATAGCCATAGCAGCCAGAGCAGTCATGGACATAGCCATAGTAGCCATAGCCATAGCCACAGCAGCCATGGGCATAGCCATAGCCATAGCAGCCATAGCCATAGCTATAGCTGTACCAGCCATAGCCAAAGCCAGAGCCAAGGCAGACATTGCCATAGCCATAGCAGCCATAGCCATAGCCATAGCAGCCATAGCCACAGCCATAGCCATAGTAGCCATAGCCACAGCCATAGCAGCCATAGCAATAGCCATAACCATAGTAGCCATAGCCATAGCTATAGCGATAGTAGCCACAGCCAAAGCTATTGCAGCCATAGCCATAGCCATAGCAGCCGTAGCCATAGCCACAGCCGTCATAGCGACAACCATAGCAGCCGTAGCCATAGCCATAGCAGCCATAGCCATAGCCATAGCAGCCATAGCCATAGCCATAGCCATAGCCGTAGCAACAATAGCCATAGCCATAGCAGGCAGAGCAGTCATGGCCATAGCCATAGTAGCCATAGCTATAGCCACAGCAGCCATGGGCATAGCCATAGCCATAGCAGCCATAGCCATAGCTATAGCTGTACCAGCCATAGCCAAAGCCAGAGCCATGGCAGACATTGCCATAGCCATAGCAGCCATAGCCATAGCCATAGCAGCCATAGCCATAGCCATAGCCATAGTAGCCATAGCCACAGCCATAGCAGCCACAGCAATAGCCATAACCATAGTAGCCATAGCCATAGCCATAGCGATAGTAGCCACAGCCAAAGCTATTGCAGCCATAGCCATAACCATAGCAGCCGTAGCCATAGCCACAGCCGTCATAGCGACAGCCATAGCAGCCGTAGCCATAGCCATAGCAGCCATAGCCACAGCCCTAGCAGCCATAGCCATAGCCATAGCCGTAGCGACAATAGCCATAGCCATAGCAGCCAGAGCAGTCATGGCCATAGCCATAGTAGCCATAGCCATAGCCACAGCAGCCATGGGCATAGCCGTAGCCATAGCAGCCATAGCCATAGCTATAGCTGTACCAGCCATAGCCAAAGCCAGAGCCACGGCAGACATTGCCATAGCCATAGCAGCAATAGCCATAGCCATAGCAGCCGTAGCCATAGCCATAGCCATAGTAGCCATAGCCACAGCCATAGCAGCCATAGCAATAGCCATAACCATAGTAGCCATAGCCATAGCCACAGCGATAGTAGCCACAGCCAAAGCTATTGCAGCCATAGCCATAGCAGCCGTAGTCATAGCCACAGCCGTCATAGCGGCAGCCATAGCAGCCGTAGCCATAGCCATAGCAGCCATAGCCATAGCCCTAGCAGCCATAGCCATAGCCATAGCCGTAGCAACAATAGCCATAGCCATAGCAGCCAGAGCAGCCATGGCCATAGCCATAGTAGCCATAGCCATAGCCACAGCAGCCATGGGCATAGCCATAGCCATTGCAGCCATAGCCATAGCTATAGCTGTACCAGCCATAGCCAAAGCCAGAGCCATGGCTGACATTGCCATAGCCATAGCAGCCATAGCCATAGCCCCAGCAGCCATGGCCACAGCCATAGCCAGAGCAGCCAGAGCCATAGCCATAGCAGCCATATCCATAGCCATAGCAGCTATAGCCATACCCAAAGCAGCCATAGCCATTGCCATAGCAGCCAGAGCCATAGCCATAGCAGCTATAGCCATAACCATAGTAGCCATAGCCATAGCCATAGCCATAGCAGCCATAGCAGCCGTAGCCATAGCCATAGCAGCCATAGCCGTAGCCCTAGCAGCCATGGCCACAGCCATAGCCAGAGCAGCCATAGCCATAGCCATAGCAGCCATAGCCATAGCCATTGCAGCTATAGCCATACCCAAAGCAGCCATAGCCATAGCCATAGCAGCCATAGCAGCCATAGCCATAGCCATAGCAGCAATAGCCATAGCCATAGAAGCCATAGCCACAGCCATAGCCATAGCCATAGCCTTAGCAGCAACAGCCATAGCCATGGCAGCCATAGCAGCCATAGCCATAGCCATAGCAGCCATAGCCATGGCCATAGCAGCCATAGCCGTAGCCTTAGCAGTAACCATAGCAGCAATAGCCATAGCCATAGCAGCCATAGCAGCCATAGCCATAGCCATAGCAGCCATAGCCATAGCAGTAGCAAGCATAGCGATAGCCATAGCAGCCGCAGCCATAGCCATGTCATCCATAGCCATAGCCAAAGCATCCGTAGCCATTGCCATAGCATCCATAGCCATAGTCATAGCTGCCATAGCCATAGGCATAGCAGCCATCGCCATAGCCATAGCAGCCATAGCCATAGCCATAGCAGCCATAGCCATAGCAATAGCAGCTATAGTCATAGCCATAGCAGCTTTAGCCATAGCCAAAGTATCCATAGCCATAGCCATAGCAGCCATAGCCATAGCCATAGCACGCATAGCGACCGCCATAGCTGCCGTAGCCATAGCCATAGCAGCCATAGCCATAGCCATATGAGCCATAGCCATAGCCAAAGCATCCATACCCATAGCCATAGCAGCTATAGCCATAGCCATATCAGCCATAGCCATAACTATAGCAGCCATATCCAAAGCAGCCATAGCCATAGCCATAGCAGCCATAGCCATAGCCATAGCAGCGATAGCCATAGCAATAGCACGCATAGCGATAGCCATAGCAGCCGCAGCCATAGCCATAGCAGCCGTTGCCATAGCCATAGCAGCCATAGCCGTAGCCCTAGCAGCCATGGCCACAGCCATAGCCAGAGCAGCCATAGCCATAGCCATAGCAGCCATAGCCATAGCCATTGCAGCTATAGCCATACCCAAAGCAGCCATAGCCATAGCCGTAGCAGCCATAGCAGCCATAGCCATAGCCTTAGCAGCCATAGCCATAGCCATAGAAGCCATAGCCACAGCCATAGCCATAGCCATAGCCTTAGCAGCAATAGCCATAGCCATGGCAGCCATAGCAGCCATAGCCATAGCCATAGCAGCCATAGCCATAGCCATAGCAGCCATAGCAGCCATAGCCATAGCCATAGCCATAGCAACTATAGCCATAGCCATAGTAGCCACAGCCAAAGATATAGCAGCGATATTAATAGCCATAGCAGCCATAGCAGACATAGACATAGCCATAGCCATAGCAGCCATAGCCATAGCCATAGCAGCCATGGCCATAGCCATAGCCAGAGCAGCCATTGGCATAGCCATAGCAGCCATAGCCATAGCCGTAGCCATAGCCGTTGCCATTGCAGCATTAGCGATTGCAATAGCAGGCATAGCCATAGCCATAGCGGCCATATCATCCATAGCCGTAGCCATGGCCATAGCCATACCAGTCATGGCCATAGCCATAGCAACAAAAGCCACAGGCATAGTAGCCACAGCCAAAGCTATAGCAGCGATATTCATAGCCATACCAGCCATAGCAGACATAGCCATAGCCATAGCCATAGCAGCCATAGCCATAGCCATAGTCATAGCAGTCATAGCCATAGCCATAGCAGCCATAGCCATAGCCACAGCAGTCATAGCGATAGCCATAGCAGCCGTAGCCATAGCCATAGCAGCCACTGTCATAGCCATAGCCATATCCACAGCAGCCATAGCCATAGCAATAGCAGCCATTGCCATAGCCATAGCCATAGCCACAGCAGCCATAGCCATAGCCAGGGAAGACATAGCCATAGCCAGAGCAGACATAGCCATAGCCATAGCCAAAGCAGCCAATGCCATTGCCACAGCAGTTATAGCCATAGCCGTAGCAGCCATAGGCATAGCTATACCAGCCATAGACATAGCAGCCATTGCCATGGACATTGCAGCCATAGCCATAGCCATAGCAGCCGTAGCCATAGCCATAGCCATTGCAGCCATAGCAATAGCAGTCATAGAAATAGCCATAGCAGCCGGAGCCATAGCCATAGCAGCTATAGCCATACCCGAAGCAGCCATTGCCAAAGCTATTGCAGCCATAGCCATAGCCATAGCAGCCATAGCCATAGCCATAGCAGTCATAGCGGTAGCCATAGCAGCCGTAGCCATAGCCATAGCAGCTATAGCCATACCCAAAGCAGTCATAGCCATTGCCATAGCAGCCAGAGCCATAGCCATAGCAGCTATAGCCATAACCATAGTAGCCATAGCCATAGCCATAGCCATAGGAGCCATACCAGACATGGTCATAGCCATATCAGTCATAGCCATAGACATAGCAGCCATATCCATAGCCATAGCCAGAGCAGCCAATGCCATAGCCATAGCAGTTATAGCGATAGCCGTAGCAGCGATACGCATTGCTATACCAGCTATAGACGTAGCAGCCATAGCCATAGCCATAGGAGCCATAGCTATATCCATAGCAGCAATAGCCACAGCCATAGCCATAGCCATAGCCATAGCAGACATAGCCACAGTCAAAGCTAATGCAGCCATAGTCATAGCCATTGCAGCCATAGACATAGCAGTAATAGCCATGGCCATAGCAGCCATAGCAGCCACAGCCATAGCCATTGTAGCCACAGCCAAAGCTATTGCTGCCATAGCCATCGCCATAGTCACACCAGCCATAGCCATAGCCATAGCAGCCATAGCCATAGCCATAGCAGCCATAGCCATAGCCATAGCCATAGCCGTAGCAACAATAGCCATAGCCATAGCAGCCAGAGCAGTCATGGACATAGCCATAGTAGCCATAGCCATAGCCACAGCAGCCATGGGCATAGCCATAGCCATAGCAGCCATAGCCATAGCTATAGCTGTACCAGCCATAGCCAAAGCCAGAGCCAAGGCAGACATTGCCATAGCCATAGCAGCCATAGCCATAGCCATAGCAGCCATAGCCACAGCCATAGCCATAGTAGCCATAGCCACAGCCATAGCAGCCATAGCAATAGCCATAACCATAGTAGCCATAGCCATAGCTATAGCGATAGTAGCCACAGCCAAAGCTATTGCAGCCATAGCCATAGCCATAGCAGCCGTAGCCATAGCCACAGCCGTCATAGCGACAACCATAGCAGCCGTAGCCATAGCCATAGCAGCCATAGCCATAGCCATAGCAGCCATAGCCATAGCCATAGCCATAGCCGTAGCAACAATAGCCATAGCCATAGCAGGCAGAGCAGTCATGGCCATAGCCATAGTAGCCATAGCTATAGCCACAGCAGCCATGGGCATAGCCATAGCCATAGCAGCCATAGCCATAGCTATAGCTGTACCAGCCATAGCCAAAGCCAGAGCCATGGCAGACATTGCCATAGCCATAGCAGCCATAGCCATAGCCATAGCAGCCATAGCCATAGCCATAGCCATAGTAGCCATAGCCACAGCCATAGCAGCCATAGCAATAGCCATAACCATAGTAGCCATAGCCATAGCCATAGCGATAGTAGCCACAGCCAAAGCTATTGCAGCCATAGCCATAACCATAGCAGCCGTAGCCATAGCCACAGCCGTCATAGCGACAGCCATAGCAGCCGTAGCCATAGCCATAGCAGCCATAGCCACAGCCCTAGCAGCCATAGCCATAGCCATAGCCGTAGCGACAATAGCCATAGCCATAGCAGCCAGAGCAGTCATGGCCATAGCCATAGTAGCCATAGCCATAGCCACAGCAGCCATGGGCATAGCCATAGCCATAGCAGCCATAGCCATAGCTATAGCTGTACCAGCCATAGCCAAAGCCAGAGCCACGGCAGACATTGCCATAGCCATAGCAGCAATAGCCATAGCCATAGCTATAGTAGCCATAGCCACAGCCATAGCAGCCATAGCAATAGCCATAACCATAGTAGCCATAGCCATAGCCATAGCGATAGTAGCCACAGCCAAAGCTACTGCAGCCATAGCCATAGCCATAGCAGCCGTAGCCATAGCCACAGCCGTCATAGCGACAGCAATAGCAGCCGTAGCCATAGCCATAGCAGCCATAGCCATAGCCCCAGCAGCCATGGCCACAGCCATAGCCAGAGCAGCCAGAGCCATAGCCATAGCAGCCATATCCATAGCCATAGCAGCTATAGCCATACCCAAAGCAGCCATAGCCATTGCCATAGCAGCCAGAGCCATAGCCATAGCAGCTATAGCCATAACCATAGTAGCCATAGCCATAGCCATAGCCATAGCAGCCATAGCAGCCGTAGCCATAGCCATAGCAGCCATAGCCGTAGCCCTAGCAGCCATGGCCACAGCCATAGCCAGAGCAGCCATAGCCATGGCCATAGCAGCCATAGCCGTAGCCTTAGCTGTAACCATAGCAGCAATAGCCATAGCCATAGCAGCCATAGCAGCCATAGCCATAGCCATAGCAGCCATAGCCATAGCAGTAGCAAGCATAGCGATAGCCATAGCAGCCGCAGCCATAGCCATGTCATCCATAGCCATAGCCAAAGCATCCGTAGCCATTGCCATAGCATCCATAGCCATAGTCATAGCTGCCATAGCCATAGGCATAGCAGCCATCGCCATAGCCATAGCAGCCATAGCCATAGCCATAGCAGCCATAGCCATAGCAATAGCAGCTATAGTCATAGCCATAGCAGCTTTAGCCATAGCCAAAGTATCCATAGCCATAGCCATAGCAGTCATAGCCATAGCCATAGCACGCATAGCGACCGCCATAGCTGCCGTAGCCATAGCCATAGCAGCCATAGCCATAGCCATATCAGCCATAGCCATAGCCAAAGCATCCATACCCATAGCCATAGCAGCTATAGCCATAGCCATATCAGCCATAGCCATAACTATAGCAGCCATATCCAAAGCAGCCAGAGCCATAGCCATAGCAGCCATAGCCATAGCCATAGCAGCGATAGCCATAGCAATAGCACGCATAGCGATAGCCATAGCAGCCGCAGCCATAGCCTTAGCAGCAATAGCCATAGCCATGGCAGCCATAGCAGCCATAGCCATAGCCATAGCAGCCATAGCCATAGCCATAGCAGCCATAGCAGCCATAGCCATAGCCATAGCCATAGCAACTATAGCCATAGCCATAGTAGCCACAGCCAAAGATATAGCAGCGATATTAATAGCCATAGCAGCCATAGCAGACATAGACATAGCCGTAGCCATAGCCATAGCAGCCATAGCCATAGCCCTAGCAGCCATGGCCACAGCCATAGCCAGAGCAGCCGTAGCCACACCCATAGCAGCCATTGCCATAGCCATAGCAGCTATAGCCATACCCAAAGCAGACATAGCCATTGCCATAGCAGCCAGAGACATAGCCATAGCAGCTATAGCCATAACCATAGTAGCCATAGCCATAGCCATAGCCATAGCAGCCATAGCAGCCATAGCCATAGCCATAGCAGCCATAGCCATAGCCATAGCACGCATAGCGATAGCCATAGCAGCCATAGCCATAGCCATAGCAGCCATGGCCATAGCCATAGCCAGAGCAGCCATTGCCATAGCCATAGCAGTCATAGCCATAGCCGTAGCCATAGCCATTGCCATTGCAGCATTAGCGATAGCAATAGCAGGCATAGCCATAGCCATAGCGGCCATATCAGCCATAGCCGTAGCCATAGCCGTAGCCATAGCATCCATAGCCATAGCCACAGCAGCGGTAGCCATAGCCATAGCCTTAGCAGCCATAGCCATAGCCGTAGTAGCTATAGCAATAACCATAGCAGACATAGCCATAGCCGTAGCACGCATAGCGATAGCCATAGCAGCCATTACCATAGCCAGAGCAGCCATAGCCATAGCCATGGCATCAATAGCCATATTCATAGCAGCCATACCCATAGCCATAGCAGACATAGCCATAGCCATAGCAGCCATAGCCATAGCCATAGCACGCATAGCGCTAGCCATAGGAGCCGTAGCCATAGCCATACCAGCGATAGACATAGCCATATCAGCCATAGCCAAAGCCCTAGCAGCCATGGCCATAGCCATAGTCATAGCAGCCCTAGGAATAGCCATAGCGGCTATAGCCACACCCAAAGCAGCCATAGTCATTGCCATAGCAGCCAGAGCCATAGCCATAGCAGCTGTAGCCATAACCATAGTAGCCACAGCCATAGCCATAGCCATAGGAGCCATAGCAGCCATAGCCATAGCCATAGCAGCCATGGCAATAGCCATAGCCAGAGCAGCCGTAGCCACACCCATAGCAGCCATTGCCATAGCCATAGCAGCTATAGCCATACCCAAAGCAGACATAGCCATTGCCATAGCAGCCAGAGACATAGCCATAGCAGCTATAGCCATAACCATAGTAGCCATAGCCATAGCCATAGCAGCCATAGCAGCCATAGCCATAGCCATAGCAGCCATAGCCATAGCCATAGCACGCATAGCGATAGCCATAGCAGCCATAGCCATAGCCATAGCAGCCATGGCCATAGCCATAGCCAGAGCAGCCATTGCCATAGCCATAGCAGTCATAGCCATAGCCGTAGCCATAGCCATTGCCATTGCAGCATTAGCGATAGCAATAGCAGGCATAGCCATAGCCATAGCGGCCATATCAGCCATAGCCGTAGCCATAGCCGTAGCCATAGCATCCATAGCCATAGCCACAGCAGCGGTAGCCGTAGCCATAGCCTTAGCAGCCATAGCCATAGCCGTAGTAGCTATAGCAATAACCATAGCAGACATAGCCATAGCCGTAGCACGCATAGCGATAGCCATAGCAGCCATTACCATAGCCAGAGCAGCCATAGCCATAGCCATGGCATCAATAGCCATATTCATAGCAGCCATACCCATAGCCATAGCAGACATAGCCATAGCCATAGCAGCCATAGCCATAGCCATAGCACGCATAGCGATAGCCATAGGAGCCGTAGCCATAGCCATACCAGCGATAGACATAGCCATATCAGCCATAGCCAAAGCCCTAGCAGCCATGGCCATAGCCATAGTCATAGCAGCCATAGGAATAGCCATAGCGGCTATAGCCATACCCAAAGCAGCCATAGTCATTGCCATAGCAGCCAGAGCCATAGCCATAGCAGCTGTAGCCATAACCATAGTAGCCACAGCCATAGCCATAGCCATAGGAGCCATAGCAGCCATAGCCATAGCCATAGCAGCCATGGCAATAGCCATAGCCAGACCAGCCATAGCCATAGCCATAGCAGCCATAGCCATAGCCGTAGCCATTGCCATTGCCATTGCAGCATTAGCGACAGAAATAGCAGGCATAGCCATAGCCATAGCGGCTATAGCAGCCATAGCCGTAGCCATAGCAGCCATAGCCATAGCCAGAGCAGACATAGCCATAGCCATAGCCATAGCCAGAGCAGACATAGCCATAGCCATAGCCATAGCAGCAATAGTCATAGCATTAGCAGCCATAGCCATAGCTGTAGCAGCCATAGCCACAGCAGCCATAGCCACAGCCATAGCAGGCATAGCCATAGCAGCCAGAGCCGTAGCTATAGTAGCTGTAGCCATAGCCAAAGCAGCCATAGCCATAGCCATAGCAGCCATAGCCATGGCCATAGCAGCCATAGCCATATCCATAGGAGCCATAGCCATACGTGTAGCCATAGCAGCCATAGCAGCCATAGCCATAGCAGCCATAGCGGTAGCCATTGCAGCCATAACAATAGCCATAGCTGACGTAGCCATAGCCATAGCCGCCATAGCCATAGCCATAGCAGACATATCCATAGCCATTGCTATAGCAGCCATAGCCAGAGCCACAGCCATAGCAGACATAGCCATAGCCATAGCAGCCGCAGCCATAGCCATAGCCATAGCAGCCAGAGCCATAACCATAGCAGCTGTATCCATACCCAGGCATAGCAATAGCCATAGCCATAGCAGCCGGAGCCATAGCCATAGCAGCTATAGCCATAGCCATAATAGCCATAGCCATAGCCATAGCCATAGCCATAGCAGACATAGCCACAGCCAAAGCTAATGAAGCCATAGTCATAGCCATTGCAGCCATAGACATAGCAGTAATAGCCAAGGCCATAGCTGCTATAGCAGCCACAGCCATAGCCATTGGAGCCACATCCAAAGCTATTGCTGCCACAGCCATCGCCATAGTCACAGCAGCCATAGACATAGCCATAGCAGCCGTAGCCATAGCCATAGCCGTCATAGCGATAGCCATTGCAGCCGTAGTCATAGCCATAGCAGCCATAGCCATAGCCCTAGCAGCCATGGCCACAGCCATAGCCAGAGCAGCCATAGCCATAGCCATAGCAGCCATAGCCATAGCCATAGCAGCTATAGCCATACCCAAAGCAGCCATAGCCATAGCCATAGCAGCCGTAGCCATAGCCATAGCCATTGCAGCCATAGCAATAGCAGTCATAGAAATAGCCATAGCAGCCGGAGCCATAGCCATAGCAGCTATAGCCATACCCGAAGCAGCCATTGCCAAAGCTATTGCAGCCATAGCCATAGCCATAGCAGCCATAGCCATAGCCATAGCATTCATAGCGGTAGCCATAGCAGCCGTAGCCATAGCCATAGCAGCCATAGCCATAGCCCAAGCAGACATGGCCATAGCCGTAGCCAGAGCAGCCATAGCCATAGCCATAGCAGCCATAGGAATAGCCATAGCAGCTATAGCCATACCCAAAGCAGTCATAGCCATTGCCATAGCAGCCAGAGCCATAGCCATAGCAGCTATAGCCATAACCATAGTAGCCATAGCCATAGCCATAGCCATAGGAGCCATACCAGACATGGTCATAGCCATATCAGTCATAGCCATAGACATAGCAGCCATATCCATAGCCATAGCCAGAGCAGCCAATGCCATAGCCATAGCAGTTATAGCGATAGCCGTAGCAGCGATACGCATTGCTATACCAGCTATAGACGTAGCAGCCATAGCCATAGCCATAGGAGCCATAGCTATATCCATAGCAGCAATAGCCACAGCCATAGCCATAGCCGTAGCCATAGCAGACATAGCCACAGTCAAAGCTAATGCAGCCATAGTCATAGCCATTGCAGCCATAGACATAGCAGTAATAGCCATGGCCATAGCAGCCATAGCAGCCACAGCCATAGCCATTGCAGCCACAGCCAAAGCTATTGCTGCCATAGCCATCGCCATAGTCACACCAGCCATAGCCATAGCCATAGCAGCCATAGCCATAGCCATAGCAGCCATAGCCATAGCCATAGCCATAGCCGTAGCAACAATAGCCATAGCCATAGCAGCCAGAGCAGTCATGGACATAGCCATAGTAGCCATAGCCATAGCCACAGCAGCCATGGGCATAGCCATAGCCATAGCAGCCATAGCCATAGCTATAGCTGTACCAGCCATAGCCAAAGCCAGAGTCAAGGCAGACATTGCCATAGCCATAGCAGCCATAGCAATAGCCATAACCATAGTAGCCATAGCCATAGCTATAGCGATAGTAGCCACAGCCAAAGCTATTGCAGCCATAGCCATAGCCATAGCAGCCGTAGCCATAGCCACAGCCGTCATAGCGACAACCATAGCAGCCGTAGCCATAGCCATAGCAGCCATAGCCATAGCCATAGCAGCCATAGCCATAGCCATAGCCATAGCCGTAGCAACAATAGCCATAGCCATAGCAGGCAGAGCAGTCATGGCCATAGCCATAGTAGCCATAGCTATAGCCACAGCAGCCATGGGCATAGCCATAGCCATAGCAGCCATAGCCATAGCTATAGCTGTACCAGCCATAGCCAAAGCCAGAGCCATGGCAGACATTGCCATAGCCATAGCAGCCATAGCCATAGCCATAGCAGCCATAGCCATAGCCATAGCCATAGTAGCCATAGCCACAGCCATAGCAGCCATAGCAATAGCCATAACCATAGTAGCCATAGCCATAGCCATAGCGATAGTAGCCACAGCCAAAGCTATTGCAGCCATAGCCATAACCATAGCAGCCGTAGCCATAGCCACAGCCGTCATAGCGACAGCCATAGCAGCCGTAGCCATAGCCATAGCAGCCATAGCCACAGCCCTAGCAGCCATAGCCATAGCCATAGCCGTAGCGACAATAGCCATAGCCATAGCAGCCAGAGCAGTCATGGCCATAGCCATAGTAGCCATAGCCATAGCCACAGCAGCCATGGGCATAGCCATAGCCATAGCAGCCATAGCCATAGCTATAGCTGTACCAGCCATAGCCAAAGCCAGAGCCACGGCAGACATTGCCATAGCCATAGCAGCAATAGCCATAGCCATAGCTATAGTAGCCATAGCCACAGCCATAGCAGCCATAGCAATAGCCATAACCATAGTAGCCATAGCCATAGCCATAGCGATAGTAGCCACAGCCAAAGCTACTGCAGCCATAGCCATAGCCATAGCAGCCGTAGCCATAGCCACAGCCGTCATAGCGACAGCAATAGCAGCCGTAGCCATAGCCATAGCAGCCATAGCCATAGCCCCAGCAGCCATGGCCACAGCCATAGCCAGAGCAGCCAGAGCCATAGCCATAGCAGCCATATCCATAGCCATAGCAGCTATAGCCATACCCAAAGCAGCCATAGCCATTGCCATAGCAGCCAGAGCCATAGCCATAGCAGCTATAGCCATAACCATAGTAGCCATAGCCATAGCCATAGCCATAGCAGCCATAGCAGCCGTAGCCATAGCCATAGCAGCCATAGCCGTAGCCCTAGCAGCCATGGCCTCAGCCATAGCCAGAACAGCCATAGCCATGGCCATAGCAGCCATAGCCGTAGCCTTAGCAGTAACCATAGCAGCAATAGCCATAGCCATAGCAGCCATAGCAGCCATAGCCATAGCCATAGCAGCCATAGCCATAGCAGTAGCAAGCATAGCGATAGCCATAGCAGCCGCAGCCATAGCCATGTCATCCATAGCCATAGCCAAAGCATCCGTAGCCATTGCCATAGCATCCATAGCCATAGTCATAGCTGCCATAGCCATAGGCATAGCAGCCATCGCCATAGCCATAGCCATAGGAGCCATACCAGACATGGTCATAGCCATATCAGTCATAGCCATAGACATAGCAGCCATATCCATAGCCATAGCCAGAGCAGCCAATGCCATAGCCATAGCAGTTATAGCGATAGCCGTAGCAGCGATACGCATTGCTATACCAGCTATAGACGTAGCAGCCATAGCCATAGCCATAGGAGCCATAGCTATATCCATAGCAGCAATAGCCACAGCCATAGCCATAGCCATAGCCATAGCAGACATAGCCACAGTCAAAGCTAATGCAGCCATAGTCATAGCCATTGCAGCCATAGACATAGCAGTAATAGCCATAGCCATAGCAGCCATAGCAGCCACAGCCATAGCCATTGTAGCCACAGCCAAAGCTATTGCTGCCATAGCCATCGCCATAGTCACACCAGCCATAGCCATAGCCATAGCAGCCATAGCCATAGCCATAGCAGCCATAGCCATAGCCATAGCCATAGCCGTAGCAACAATAGCCATAGCCATAGCAGCCAGAGCAGTCATGGACATAGCCATAGTAGCCATAGCCATAGCCAGAGCAGCCATGGGCATAGCCATAGCCATAGCAGCCATAGCCATAGCTATAGCTGTACCAGCCATAGCCAAAGCCAGAGCCAAGGCAGACATTGCCATAGCCATAGCAGCCATAGCCATAGCCATAGCAGCCATAGCCACAGCCATAGCCATAGTAGCCATAGCCACAGCCATAGCAGCCATAGCAATAGCCATGACCATAGTAGCCATAGCCATAGCTATAGCGATAGTAGCCACAGCCAAAGCTATTGCAGCCATAGCCATAGCCATAGCAGCCGTAGCCATAGCCACAGCCGTCATAGCGACAACCATAGCAGCCGTAGCCATAGCCATAGCAGCCATAGCCATAGCCATAGCAGCCATAGCCATAGCCATAGCCATAGCCGTAGCAACAATAGCCATAGCCATAGCAGGCAGAGCAGTCATGGCCATAGCCATAGTAGCCATAGCTATAGCCACAGCAGCCATGGGCATAGCCATAGCCATAGCAGCCATAGCCATAGCTATAGCTGTACCAGCCATAGACAAAGCCAGAGCCATGGCAGACATTGCCATAGCCATAGCAGCCATAGCCATAGCCATAGCAGCCATAGCCATAGCCATAGCCATAGTAGCCATAGCCACAGCCATAGCAGACATAGCAATAGCCATAACCATAGTAGCCATAGCCATAGCCATAGCGATAGTAGCCACAGCCAAAGCTATTGCAGCCATAGCCATAACCATAGCAGCCGTAGCCATAGCCACAGCCGTCATAGCGACAGCCATAGCAGCCGTAGCCATAGCCATAGCAGCCATAGCCACAGCCCTAGCAGCCATAGCCATAGCCATAGCCGTAGCGACAATAGCCATAGCCATAGCAGCCAGAGCAGTCATGGCCATAGCCATAGTAGCCATAGCCATAGCCACAGCAGCCATGGGCATAGCCATAGCCATAGCAGCCATAGCCATAGCTATAGCTGTACCAGCCATAGCCAAAGCCAGAGCCACGGCAGACATTGCCATAGCCATAGCAGCAATAGCCATAGCCATAGCAGCCGTAGCCATAGCCATAGCCATAGTAGCCATAGCCACAGCCATAGCAGCCATAGCAATAGCCATAACCATAGTAGCCATAGCCATAGCCACAGCGATAGTAGCCACAGCCAAAGCTATTGCAGCCATAGCAATAGCAGCCGTAGCCATAGCCACAGCAGTCATAGCGGCAGCCATAGCAGCCCTAGCCATAGCCATAGCAGCCATAGCCATAGCCCTAGCAGCCATAGCCATAGCCATAGCCGTAGCAACAATAGCCATAGCCATAGCAGCCAGAGCAGTCATGGCCATAGCCATAGTAGCCATAGCCATAGCCACAGCAGCCATGGGCATAGCCATAGCCATAGCAGCCATAGCCATAGCTATAGCTGTACCAGCCATAGCCAAAGCCAGAGCCATGGCTGACATTGCCATAGCCATAGCAGCCATAGCCATAGCCATAGCTATAGTAGCCATAGCCACAGCCATAGCAGCCATAGCAATAGCCATAACCATAGTAGCCATAGCCATAGCCATAGCGATAGTAGCCACAGCCAAAGCTATTGCAGCCATAGCCATAGCCATAGCAGCCGTAGCCATAGCCACAGCCGTCATAGCGACAGCAATAGCAGCCGTAGCCATAGCCATAGCAGCCATAGCCATAGCCCCAGCAGCCATGGCCACAGCCATAGCCAGAGCAGCCAGAGCCATAGCCATAGCAGCCATATCCATAGCCATAGCAGCTATAGCCATACCCAAAGCAGCCATAGCCATTGCCATAGCAGCCAGAGCCATAGCCATAGCAGCTATAGCCATAACCATAGTAGCCATAGCCATAGCCATAGCCATAGCAGCCATAGCAGCCGTAGCCATAGCCATAGCAGCCATAGCCGTAGCCCTAGCAGCCATGGCCACAGCCATAGCCAGAGCAGCCATAGCCATAGCCATAGCAGCCATAGCCATAGCCATTGCAGCTATAGCCATACCCAAAGCAGCCATAGCCATAGGCATAGCAGCCAT
Organism: Calliopsis andreniformis; assembly: GCF_051401765.1. Classification (NCBI taxonomy): domain Eukaryota; kingdom Metazoa; phylum Arthropoda; class Insecta; order Hymenoptera; family Andrenidae; genus Calliopsis; species Calliopsis andreniformis. The sequence continues at coordinate 799,923 of NW_027480567.1, forward strand.
AGCAGCCATAGCCATAGCCATAGCAGCAATAGCCATAGCCATAGAAGCCATAGCCACAGCCATAGCCATAGCCATAGCCTTAGCAGCAACAGCCATAGCCATGGCAGCCATAGCAGCCATAGCCATAGCCATAGCAGCCATAGCCATAGCAATAGCAGCTATAGTCATAGCCATAGCAGCTTTAGCCATAGCCAAAGTATCCATAGCCATAGCCATAGCAGCCATAGCCATAGCCATAGCACGCATAGCGACCGCCATAGCTGCCGTAGCCATAGCCATAGCAGCCATAGCCATAGCCATATCAGCCATAGCCATAGCCAAAGCATCCATACCCATAGCCATAGCAGCTATAGCCATAGCCATATCAGCCATAGCCATAACTATAGCAGCCATATCCAAAGCAGCCATAGCCATAGCCATAGCAGCCATAGCCATAGCCATAGCAGCGATAGCCATAGCAATAGCACGCATAGCGATAGCCATAGCAGCCGCAGCCATTGCCATAGCAGCCGTAGCCATAGCCATAGCAGCCATAGCCGTAGCCCTAGCAGCCATGGCCACAGCCATAGCCAGAGCAGCCATAGCCATAGCCATAGCAGCCATAGCCATAGCCATTGCAGCTATAGCCATACCCAAAGCAGCCATAGCCATAGCCATAGCAGCCATAGCAGCCATAGCCATAGCCTTAGCAGCCATAGCCATAGCCATAGAAGCCATAGCCACAGCCATAGCCGTAGCCATAGCCTTAGCAGCAATAGCCATAGCCATGGCAGCCATAGCAGCCATAGCCATAGCCATAGCAGCCATAGCCATAGCCATAGCAGCCATAGCAGCCATAGCCATAGCCATAGCCATAGCAACTATAGCCATAGCCATAGTAGCCACAGCCAAAGATATAGCAGCGATATTAATAGCCATAGCAGCCATAGCAGACATAGACATAGCCATAGCCATAGCAGCCATAGCCATAGCCATAGCAGCCATGGCCATAGCCATAGCCAGAGCAGCCATTGCCATAGCCATAGCAGCCATAGCCATAGCCGTAGCCATAGCCGTTGCCATTGCAGCATTAGCGATTGCAATAGCAGGCATAGCCATAGCCATAGCGGACATATCAGCCATAGCCGTAGCCATGGCCATAGCCATACCAGTCATGGCCATAGCCATAGCAACAAAAGCCACAGGCATAGTAGCCACAGCCAAAGCTATAGCAGCGATATTCATAGCCATACCAGCCATAGCAGACATAGCCATAGCCATAGCCATAGCAGCCATAGCCATAGCCATAGTCATAGCAGTCATAGCCATAGCCATAGCAGCCATAGCCATAGCCATAGCTATAGTAGCCATAGCCACAGCCATAGCAGCCATAGCAATAGCCATAACCATAGTAGCCATAGCCATAGCCATAGCGATAGTAGCCACAGCCAAAGCTATTGCAGCCATAGCCATAGCCATAGCAGCCGTAGCCATAGCCACAGCCGTCATAGCGACAGCAATAGCAGCCGTAGCCATAGCCATAGCAGCCATAGCCATAGCCCCAGCAGCCATGGCCACAGCCATAGCCAGAGCAGCCAGAGCCATAGCCATAGCAGCCATATCCATAGCCATAGCAGCTATAGCCATACCCAAAGCAGCCATAGCCATTGCCATAGCAGCCAGAGCCATAGCCATAGCAGCTATAGCCATAACCATAGTAGCCATAGCCATAGCCATAGCCATAGCAGCCATAGCAGCCGTAGCCATAGCCATAGCAGCCATAGCCGTAGCCCTAGCAGCCATGGCCACAGCCATAGCCAGAGCAGCCATAGCCATAGCCATAGCAGCCATAGCCATAGCCATTGCAGCTATAGCCATACCCAAAGCAGCCATAGCCATAGGCATAGCAGCCATAGCAGCCATAGCCATAGCCATAGCAGCAATAGCCATAGCCATAGAAGCCATAGCCACAGCCATAGCCATAGCCATAGCCTTAGCAGCAACAGCCATAGCCATGGCAGCCATAGCAGCCATAGCCATAGCCATAGCAGCCATAGCCATAGCAATAGCAGCTATAGTCATAGCCATAGCAGCTTTAGCCATAGCCAAAGTATCCATAGCCATAGCCATAGCAGCCATAGCCATAGCCATAGCACGCATAGCGACCGCCATAGCTGCCGTAGCCATAGCCATAGCAGCCATAGCCATAGCCATATCAGCCATAGCCATAGCCAAAGCATCCATACCCATAGCCATAGCAGCTATAGCCATAGCCATATCAGCCATAGCCATAACTATAGCAGCCATATCCAAAGCAGCCATAGCCATAGCCATAGCAGCCATAGCCATAGCCATAGCAGCGATAGCCATAGCAATAGCACGCATAGCGATAGCCATAGCAGCCGCAGCCATAGCCATAGCAGCCGTAGCCATAGCCATAGCAGCCATAGCCGTAGCCCTAGCAGCCATGGCCACAGCCATAGCCAGAGCAGCCATAGCCATAGCCATAGCAGCCATAGCCATAGCCATTGCAGCTATAGCCATACCCAAAGCAGCCATAGCCATAGCCATAGCAGCCATAGCAGCCATAGCCATAGCCTTAGCAGCCATAGCCATAGCCATAGAAGCCATAGCCACAGCCATAGCCGTAGCCATAGCCTTAGCAGCAATAGCCATAGCCATGGCAGCCATAGCAGCCATAGCCATAGCCATAGCAGCCATAGCCATAGCCATAGCAGCCATAGCAGCCATAGCCATAGCCATAGCCATAGCAACTATAGCCATAGCCATAGTAGCCACAGCCAAAGATATAGCAGCGATATTAATAGCCATAGCAGCCATAGCAGACATAGACATAGCCATAGCCATAGCAGCCATAGCCATAGCCATAGCAGCCATGGCCATAGCCATAGCCAGAGCAGCCATTGCCATAGCCATAGCAGCCATAGCCATAGCCGTAGCCATAGCCGTTGCCATTGCAGCATTAGCGATTGCAATAGCAGGCATAGCCATAGCCATAGCGGCCATATCAGCCATAGCCGTAGCCATGGCCATAGCCATACCAGTCATGGCCATAGCCATAGCAACAAAAGCCACAGGCATAGTAGCCACAGCCAAAGCTATAGCAGCGATATTCATAGCCATACCAGCCATAGCAGACATAGCCATAGCCATAGCCATAGCAGCCATAGCCATAGCCATAGTCATAGCAGTCATAGCCATAGCCATAGCAGCCATAGCCATAGCCATAGAAGCCATAGCCATAGCCATAGCAGCTATAGCCATACCCAAAGCAGCCATAGACATAGCCATAGCAGCCATAGCCATAGCCATAGCCATAGTAGCCATAGCCACAGCCATAGCAGCCATAGCAATAGCCATAACCATAGTAGCCATAGCCATAGCCATAGCCATAGTAGCCACAGCCAAAGCTATTGAAGCCATAGCCATAGCCATAGCAGCCGTAGCCACAGCCATAGCCGTCATAGCGATAGCCATTGCAGCCGTAGCCATAGCCATAGCAGCCATAGCCATAGCCCTAGCAGCCATGGCCACAGCCATAGCCAGAGCAGCCGTAGCCACACCCATAGCAGCCATTGCCATAGCCATAGCAGCTATAGCCATACCCAAAGCAGACATAGCCATTGCCATAGCAGCCAGAGACATAGCCATAGCAGCTATAGCCATAACCATAGTAGCCATAGCCATAGCCATAGCCATAGCAGCCATAGCAGCCATAGCCATAGCCATAGCAGCCATAGCCATAGCCATAGCACGCATAGCGATAGCCATAGCAGCCATAGCCATAGCCATAGCAGCCATGGCCATAGCCATAGCCAGAGCAGCCATTGCCATAGCCATAGCAGTCATAGCCATAGCCGTAGCCATAGCCATTGCCATTGCAGCATTAGCGATAGCAATAGCAGGCATAGCCATAGCCATAGCGGCCATATCAGCCATAGCCGTAGCCATAGCCGTAGCCATAGCATCCATAGCCATAGCCACAGCAGCGGTATCCATAGCCATAGCCTTAGCAGCCATAGCCATAGCCGTAGTAGCTATAGCAATAACCATAGCAGACATAGCCATAGCCGTAGCACGCATAGCGATAGCCATAGCAGCCATTACCATAGCCAGAGCAGCCATAGCCATAGCCATGGCATCAATAGCCATATTCATAGCAGCCATACCCATAGCCATAGCAGACATAGCCATAGCCATAGCAGCCATAGCCATAGCCATAGCAGCTATAGCCATACCCAAAGCAGACATAGCCATTGCCATAGCAGCCAGAGACATAGCCATAGCAGCTATAGCCATAACCATAGTAGCCATAGCCATAGCCATAGCCATAGCAGCCATAGCAGCCATAGCCATAGCCATAGCAGCCATAGCCATAGCCATAGCACGCATAGCGATAGCCATAGCAGCCATAGCCATAGCCATAGCAGCCATGGCCATAGCCATAGCCAGAGCAGCCATTGCCATAGCCATAGCAGTCATAGCCATAGCCGTAGCCATAGCCATTGCCATTGCAGCATTAGCGATAGCAATAGCAGGCATAGCCATAGCCATAGCGGCCATATCAGCCATAGCCGTAGCCATAGCCGTAGCCATAGCATCCATAGCCATAGCCACAGCAGCGGTAGCCATAGCCATAGCCTTAGCAGCCATAGCCATAGCCGTAGTAGCTATAGCAATAACCATAGCAGACATAGCCATAGCCGTAGCACGCATAGCGATAGCCATAGCAGCCATTACCATAGCCAGAGCAGCCATAGCCATAGCCATGGCATCAATAGCCATATTCATAGCAGCCATACCCATAGCCATAGCAGACATAGCCATAGCCATAGCAGCCATAGCCACAGCCATAGCACGCATAGCGATAGCCATAGGAGCCGTAGCCATAGCCATACCAGCGATAGACATAGCCATATCAGTCATAGCCAAAGCCCTAGCAGCCATGGCCATAGCCATAGTCATAGCAGCCATAGGAATAGCCATAGCGGCTATAGCCATACCCAAAGCAGCCATAGTCATTGCCATAGCAGCCAGAGCCATAGCCATAGCAGCTGTAGCCATAACCATAGTAGCCACAGCCATAGCCATAGCCATAGGAGCCATAGCAGCCATAGCCATAGCCATAGCAGCCATGGCAATAGCCATAGCCAGACCAGCCATAGCCATAGCCATAGCAGCCATAGCCATAGCCGTAGCCATTGCCATTGCCATTGCAGTATTAGCGACAGAAATAGCAGGCATAGCCATAGCCATAGCGGCTATAGCAGCCATAGCCGTAGCCATAGCAGCCATAGCCATAGCCAGAGCAGACATAGCCATAGCCATAGCCATAGCAGCAATAGTCATAGCATTAGCAGCCATAGCCATAGCTGTAGCAGCCATAGCCACAGCAGCCATAGCCACAGCCATAGCAGGCATAGCCATAGCAGCCAGAGCCGTAGCTATAGTAGCTGTAGCCATAGCCAAAGCAGCCATAGCCATAGCCATAGCAGCCATAGCCATGGCCATAGCAGCCATAGCCATATCCATAGGAGCCATAGCCATACGTGTAGCCATAGCAGCCATAGCAGCCATAGCCATAGCAGTCATAGCCATTGCCATAGCCATAGCAGCCATAGCCGTAGCCATTGCAGCCATAACAATAGCCATAGCTGACGTAGCCATAGCCATAGCCGCCATAGCCATAGCCATAGCAGACATATCCATAGCCATAGCTATAGCAGCCATAGCCAGAGCCACAGCCATAGCAGACATAGCCATAGCCATAGCAGCCGCAGCCATAGCCATAGCCATAGCAGCCAGAGCCATAACCATAGCAGCTGTATCCATACCCAGGCATAGCAATAGCCATAGCCATAGCAGCCGGAGCCATAGCCATAGCAGCTATAGCCATAGGCATAATAGCCATAGCCATAGCCATAGCCATAGCCATAGCAGACATAGCCACAGCCAAAGCTAATGAAGCCATAGCCATAGCCATTGCAGCCATAGACATAGCAGTAATAGCCAAGGCCATAGCTGCTATAGCAGCCACAGCCATAGCCATTGGAGCCACATCCAAAGCTATTGCTGCCATAGCCATCGCCATAGTCACAGCAGCCATAGCCATAGCCATAGCAGCCGTAGCCATAGCCATAGCCGTCATAGCGATAGCCATTGCAGCCGTAGTCATAGCCATAGCAGCCATAGCCATAGCCCTAGCAGCCATGGCCACAGCCATAGCCAGAGCAGCCATAGCCATAGCCATAGCAGCCATAGCCATAGCCATAGCAGCTATAGCCATACCCAAAGCAGCCATAGCCATTGCCATAGCAGCCAGAGCCATAGCCATAGCAGCTATAGTCATAACCATAGTAGCCATAGCCATCGCCATAGTCACAGCAGCCATAGCCATAGCCATAGCAGCCAAAGCCATAGCCATAGCAGCCATAGCCATAGCCATAGCCATAGCCGTAGCAACAATAGCCATAGCCATAGCAGCCAGAGCAGTCATAGCCATAGCCATAGCCATAGTAGCCATAGCCACAGCCATAGCAGCCATAGCAATAGCCATAACCATAGTAGCCATAGCCATAGCCATAGCGATAGTAGCCACAGCCAAAGCTATTGCAGCCATAGCCATAACCATAGCAGCCGTAGCCATAGCCACAGCCGTCATAGCGACAGCCATAGCAGCCGTAGCCATAGCCATAGCAGCCATAGCCACAGCCCTAGCAGCCATAGCCATAGCCATAGCCGTAGCGACAATAGCCATAGCCATAGCAGCCAGAGCAGTCATGGCCATAGCCATAGTAGCCATAGCCATAGCCACAGCAGCCATGGGCATAGCCATAGCCATAGCAGCCATAGCCATAGCTATAGCTGTACCAGCCATAGCCAAAGCCAGAGCCACGGCAGACATTGCCATAGCCATAGCAGCAATAGCCATAGCCATAGCAGCCGTAGCCATAGCCATAGCCATAGTAGCCATAGCCACAGCCATAGCAGCCATAGCAATAGCCATAACCATAGTAGCCATAGCCATAGCCACAGCGATAGTAGCCACAGCCAAAGCTATTGCAGCCATAGCCATAGCAGCCGTAGCCATAGCCACAGCCGTCATAGCGGCAGCCATAGCAGCCGTAGCCATAGCCATAGCAGCCATAGCCATAGCCCTAGCAGCCATAGCCATAGCCATAGCCGTAGCAACAATAGCCATAGCCATAGCAGCCAGAGCAGTCATGGCCATAGCCATAGTAGCCATAGCCATAGCCACAGCAGCCATGGGCATAGCCATAGCCATAGCAGCCATAGCCATAACTATAGCTGTACCAGCCATAGCCAAAGCCAGAGCCATGGCTGACATTGCCATAGCCATAGCAGCCATAGCCATAGCCATAGCTATAGTAGCCATAGCCACAGCCATAGCAGCCATAGCAATAGCCATAACCATAGTAGCCATAGCCATAGCCATAGCGATAGTAGCCACAGCCAAAGCTATTGCAGCCATAGCCATAGCCATAGCAGCCGTAGCCATAGCCACAGCCGTCATAGCGACAGCAATAGCAGCCGTAGCCATAGCCATAGCAGCCATAGCCATAGCCCCAGCAGCCATGGCCACAGCCATAGCCAGAGCAGCCAGAGCCATAGCCATAGCAGCCATATCCATAGCCATAGCAGCTATAGCCATACCCAAAGCAGCCATAGCCATTGCCATAGCAGCCAGAGCCATAGCCATAGCAGCTATAGCCATAACCATAGTAGCCATAGCCATAGCCATAGCCATAGCAGCCATAGCAGCCGTAGCCATAGCCATAGCAGCCATAGCCGTAGCCCTAGCAGCCATGGCCACAGCCATAGCCAGAGCAGCCATAGCCATAGCCATAGCAGCCATAGCCATAGCCATAGCCATAGCCGTAGCAACAATAGCCATAGCCATAGCAGGCAGAGCAGTCATGGCCATAGCCATAGCAGCCAGAGCCATAGCCATAGCAGCTATAGTCATAACCATAGTAGCCATAGCCATCGCCATAGTCACAGCAGCCATAGCCATAGCCATAGCAGCCAAAGCCATAGCCATAGCAGCCATAGCCATAGCCATAGCCATAGCCGTAGCAACAATAGCCATAGCCATAGCAGCCAGAGCAGTCATAGCCATAGCCATAGCCATAGTAGCCATAGCCACAGCCATAGCAGCCATAGCAATAGCCATAACCATAGTAGCCATAGCCATAGCCATAGCGATAGTAGCCACAGCCAAAGCTATTGCAGCCATAGCCATAACCATAGCAGCCGTAGCCATAGCCACAGCCGTCATAGCGACAGCCATAGCAGCCGTAGCCATAGCCATAGCAGCCATAGCCACAGCCCTAGCAGCCATAGCCATAGCCATAGCAGCCAGAGCAGTCATGGCCATAGCCATAGTAGCCATAGCCATAGCCACAGCAGCCATGGGCATAGCCATAGCCATAGCAGCCATAGCCATAGCTATAGCTGTACCAGCCATAGCCAAAGCCAGAGCCACGGCAGACATTGCCATAGCCATAGCAGCAATAGCCATAGCCATAGCAGCCGTAGCCATAGCCATAGCCATAGTAGCCATAGCCACAGCCATAGCAGCCATAGCAATAGCCATAACCATAGTAGCCATAGCCATAGCCACAGCGATAGTAGCCACAGCCAAAGCTATTGCAGCCATAGCCATAGCAGCCGTAGCCATAGCCACAGCCGTCATAGCGGCAGCCATAGCAGCCGTAGCCATAGCCATAGCAGCCATAGCCATAGCCCTAGCAGCCATAGCCATAGCCATAGCCGTAGCAACAATAGCCATAGCCATAGCAGCCAGAGCAGTCATGGCCATAGCCATAGTAGCCATAGCCATAGCCACAGCAGCCATGGGCATAGCCATAGCCATAGCAGCCATAGCCATAACTATAGCTGTACCAGCCATAGCCAAAGCCAGAGCCATGGCTGACATTGCCATAGCCATAGCAGCCATAGCCATAGCCATAGCTATAGTAGCCATAGCCACAGCCATAGCAGCCATAGCAATAGCCATAACCATAGTAGCCATAGCCATAGCCATAGCGATAGTAGCCACAGCCAAAGCTATTGCAGCCATAGCCATAGCCATAGCAGCCGTAGCCATAGCCACAGCCGTCATAGCGACAGCAATAGCAGCCGTAGCCATAGCCATAGCAGCCATAGCCATAGCCCCAGCAGCCATGGCCACAGCCATAGCCAGAGCAGCCAGAGCCATAGCCATAGCAGCCATATCCATAGCCATAGCAGCTATAGCCATACCCAAAGCAGCCATAGCCATTGCCATAGCAGCCAGAGCCATAGCCATAGCAGCTATAGCCATAACCATAGTAGCCATAGCCATAGCCATAGCCATAGCAGCCATAGCAGCCGTAGCCATAGCCATAGCAGCCATAGCCGTAGCCCTAGCAGCCATGGCCACAGCCATAGCCAGAGCAGCCATAGCCATAGCCATAGCAGCCATAGCCATAGCCATAGCCATAGCCGTAGCAACAATAGCCATAGCCATAGCAGGCAGAGCAGTCATGGCCATAGCCATAGTAGCCATAGCTATAGCCACAGCAGCCATGGGCATAGCCATAGCCATAGCAGCCATAGCCATAGCTATAGCTGTACCAGCCATAGCCAAAGCCAGAGCCATGGCAGACATTGCCATAGCCATAGCAGCCATAGCCATAGCCATAGCAGCCATAGCCATAGCCATAGCCATAGTAGCCATAGCCACAGCCATAGCAGCCATAGCAATAGCCATAACCATAGTAGCCATAGCCATAGCCATAGCGATAGTAGCCACAGCCAAAGCTATTGCAGCCATAGCCATAACCATAGCAGCCGTAGCCATAGCCACAGCCGTCATAGCGACAGCCATAGCAGCCGTAGCCATAGCCATAGCAGCCATAGCCACAGCCCTAGCAGCCATAGCCATAGCCATAGCCGTAGCGACAATAGCCATAGCCATAGCAGCCAGAGCAGTCATGGCCATAGCCATAGTAGCCATAGCCATAGCCACAGCAGCCATGGGCATAGCCATAGCCATAGCAGCCATAGCCATAGCTATAGCTGTACCAGCCATAGCCAAAGCCAGAGCCACGGCAGACATTGCCATAGCCATAGCAGCAATAGCCATAGCCATAGCAGCCGTAGCCATAGCCATAGCCATAGTAGCCATAGCCACAGCCATAGCAGCCATAGCAATAGCCATAACCATAGTAGCCATAGCCATAGCCACAGCGATAGTAGCCACAGCCAAAGCTATTGCAGCCATAGCAATAGCAGCCGTAGCCATAGCCACAGCCGTCATAGCGGCAGCCATAGCAGCCGTAGCCATAGCCATAGCAGCCATAGCCATAGCCCTAGCAGCCATAGCCATAGCCATAGCCGTAGCAACAATAGCCATAGCCATAGCAGCCAGAGCAGTCATGGCCATAGCCATAGTAGCCATAGCCATAGCCACAGCAGCCATTGGCATAGCCATAGCCATAGCAGCCATAGCCATAGCTATAGCTGTACCAGCCATAGCCAAAGCCAGAGCCATGGCTGACATTGCCATAGCCATAGCAGCCATAGCCATAGCCATAGCTATAGTAGCCATAGCCACAGCCATAGCAGCCATAGCAATAGCCATAACCATAGTAGCCATAGCCATAGCCATAGCGATAGTAGCCACAGCCAAAGCTATTGCAGCCATAGCCATAGCCATAGCAGCCGTAGCCATAGCCACAGCCGTCATAGCGACAGCAATAGCAGCCGTAGCCATAGCCATAGCAGCCATAGCCATAGCCCCAGCAGCCATGGCCACAGCCATAGCCAGAGCAGCCAGAGCCATAGCCATAGCAGCCATATCCATAGCCATAGCAGCTATAGCCATACCCAAAGCAGCCATAGCCATTGCCATAGCAGCCAGAGCCATAGCCATAGCAGCTATAGCCATAACCATAGTAGCCATAGCCATAGCCATAGCCATAGCAGCCATAGCAGCCGTAGCCATAGCCATAGCAGCCATAGCCGTAGCCCTAGCAGCCATGGCCACAGCCATAGCCAGAGCAGCCATAGCCATAGCCATAGCAGCCATAGCCATAGCCATTGCAGCTATAGCCATACCCAAAGCAGCCATAGCCATAGCCATAGCAGCCATAGCAGCCATAGCCATAGCCATAGCAGCAATAGCCATAGACATAGAAGCCATAGCCACAGCCATAGCCATAGCCATAGCCTTAGCAGCAACAGCCATAGCCATGGCAGCCATAGCAGCCATAGCCATAGCCATAGCAGCCATAGCCATGGCCATAGCAGCCATAGCCGTAGCCTTAGCAGTAACCATAGCAGCAATAGCCATAGCCATAGCAGCCATAGCAGCCATAGCCATAGCCATAGCAGCCATAGCCATAGCAGTAGCAAGCATAGCGATAGCCATAGCAGCCGCAGCCATAGCCATGTCATCCATAGCCATAGCCAAAGCATCCGTAGCCATTGCCATAGCATCCATAGCCATAGTCATAGCTGCCATAGCCATAGGCATAGCAGCCATCGCCATAGCCATAGCAGCCATAGCCATAGCCATAGCAGCCATAGCCATAGCAATAGCAGCTATAGTCATAGCCATAGCAGCTTTAGCCATAGCCAAAGTATCCATAGCCATAGCCATAGCAGCCATAGCCATAGCCATAGCACGCATAGCGACCGCCATAGCTGCCGTAGTCATAGCCATAGCAGCCATAGCCATAGCCATATCAGCCATAGCCATAGCCAAAGCATCCATACCCATAGCCATAGCAGCTATAGCCATAGCCATATCAGCCATAGCCATAACTATAGCAGCCATATCCAAAGCAGCCATAGCCATAGCCATAGCAGCCATAGCCATAGCCATAGCAGCGATAGCCATAGCAATAGCACGCATAGCGATAGCCATAGCAGCCGCAGCCATAGCCATAGCAGCCGTAGCCATAGCCATAGCAGCCATAGCCGTAGCCCTAGCAGCCATGGCCACAGCCATAGCCAGAGCAGCCATAGCCATAGCCATAGCAGCCATAGCCATAGCCATTGCAGCTATAGCCATACCCAAAGCAGCCATAGCCATAGCCATAGCAGCCATAGCAGCCATAGCCATAGCCTTAGCAGCCATAGCCATAGCCATAGAAGCCATAGCCACAGCCATAGCCGTAGCCATAGCCTTAGCAGCAATAGCCATAGCCATGGCAGCCATAGCAGCCATAGCCATAGCCATAGCAGCCATAGCCATAGCCATAGCAGCCATAGCAGCCATAGCCATAGCCATAGCCATAGCAACTATAGCCATAGCCATAGTAGCCACAGCCAAAGATATAGCAGCGATATTAATAGCCATAGCAGCCATAGCAGACATAGACATAGCCATAGCCATAGCAGCCATAGCCATAGCCATAGCAGCCATGGCCATAGCCATAGCCAGAGCAGCCATTGCCATAGCCATAGCAACCATAGCCATAGCCGTAGCCATAGCCGTTGCCATTGCAGCATTAGCGATTGCAATAGCAGGCATAGCCATAGCCATAGCGGCCATATCAGCCATAGCCGTAGCCATGGCCATAGCCATACCAGTCATGGCCATAGCCATAGCAACAAAAGCCACAGGCATAGTAGCCACAGCCAAAGCTATAGCAGCGATATTCATAGCCATACCAGCCATAGCAGACATAGCCATAGCCATAGCCATAGCAGCCATAGCCATAGCCATAGTCATAGCAGTCATAGCCATAGCCATAGCAGCCATAGCCATAGCCATAGAAGCCATAGCCATAGCCATAGCAGCTATAGCCATACCCAAAGCAGCCATAGACATAGCCATAGCAGCCATAGCCATAGCCATAGCCATAGTAGCCATAGCCACAGCCATAGCAGCCATAGCAATAGCCATAACCATAGTAGCCATAGCCATAGCCATAGCCATAGTAGCCACAGCCAAAGCTATTGAAGCCATAGCCATAGACATAGCAGCCGTAGCCACAGCCATAGCCGTCATAGCGATAGCCATTGCAGCCGTAGCCATAGCCATAGCAGCCATAGCCATAGCCCTAGCAGCCATGGCCACAGCCATAGCCAGAGCAGCCGTAGCCACACCCATAGCAGCCATTGCCATAGCCATAGCAGCTATAGCCATACCCAAAGCAGACATAGCCATTGCCATAGCAGCCAGAGACATAGCCATAGCAGCTATAGCCATAACCATAGTAGCCATAGCCATAGCCATAGCCATAGCAGCCATAGCAGCCATAGCCATGGCCATAGCAGCCATAGCCATAGCCATAGCACGCATAGCGATAGCCATAGCAGCCATAGCCATAGCCATAGCAGCCATGGCCATAGCCATAGCCAGAGCAGCCATTGCCATAGCCATAGCAGTCATAGCCATAGCCGTAGCCATAGCCATTGCCATTGCAGCATTAGCGATAGCAATAGCAGGCATAGCCATAGCCATAGCGGCCATATCAGCCATAGCCGTAGCCATAGCCGTAGCCATAGCATCCATAGCCATAGCCACAGCAGCGGTAGCCATAGCCATAGCCTTAGCAGCCATAGCCATAGCCGTAGTAGCTATAGCAATAACCATAGCAGACATAGCCATAGCCGTAGCACGCATAGCGATAGCCATAGCAGCCATTACCATAGCCAGAGCAGCCATAGCCATAGCCATGGCATCAATAGCCATATTCATAGCAGCCATACCCATAGCCATAGCAGACATAGCCATAGCCATAGCAGCCATAGCCATAGCCATAGCACGCATAGCGCTAGCCATAGGAGCCGTAGCCATAGCCATACCAGCGATAGACATAGCCATATCAGCCATAGCCAAAGCCCTAGCAGCCATGGCCATAGCCATAGTCATAGCAGCCCTAGGAATAGCCATAGCGGCTATAGCCACACCCAAAGCAGCCATAGTCATTGCCATAGCAGCCAGAGCCATAGCCATAGCAGCTGTAGCCATAACCATAGTAGCCACAGCCATAGCCATAGCCATAGGAGCCATAGCAGCCATAGCCATAGCCATAGCAGCCATGGCAATAGCCATAGCCAGAGCAGCCGTAGCCACACCCATAGCAGCCATTGCCATAGCCATAGCAGCTATAGCCATACCCAAAGCAGACATAGCCATTGCCATAGCAGCCAGAGACATAGCCATAGCAGCTATAGCCATAACCATAGTAGCCATAGCCATAGCCATAGCCATAGCAGCCATAGCAGCCATAGCCATAGCCATAGCAGCCATAGCCATAGCCATAGCACGCATAGCGATAGCCATAGCAGCCATAGCCATAGCCATAGCAGCCATGGCCATAGCCATAGCCAGAGCAGCCGTAGCCACACCCATAGCAGCCATTGCCATAGCCATAGCAGCTATAGCCATACCCAAAGCAGACATAGCCATTGCCATAGCAGCCAGAGACATAGCCATAGCAGCTATAGCCATAACCATAGTAGCCATAGCCATAGCCATAGCCATAGCAGCCATAGCAGCCATAGCCATAGCCATAGCAGCCATAGCCATAGCCATAGCACGCATAGCGATAGCCATAGCAGCCATAGCCATAGCCATAGCAGCCATGGCCATAGCCATAGCCAGAGCAGCCATTGCCATAGCCATAGCAGTCATAGCCATAGCCGTAGCCATAGCCATTGCCATTGCAGCATTAGCGATAGCAATAGCAGGCATAGCCATAGCCATAGCGGCCATATCAGCCATAGCCGTAGCCATAGCCGTAGCCATAGCATCCATAGCCATAGCCACAGCAGCGGTATCCATAGCCATAGCCTTAGCAGCCATAGCCATAGCCGTAGTAGCTATAGCAATAACCATAGCAGACATAGCCATAGCCGTAGCACGCATAGCGATAGCCATAGCAGCCATTACCATAGCCAGAGCAGCCATAGCCATAGCCATGGCATCAATAGCCATATTCATAGCAGCCATACCCATAGCCATAGCAGACATAGCCATAGCCATAGCAGCCATAGCCATAGCCATAGCACGCATAGCGCTAGCCATAGGAGCCGTAGCCATAGCCATACCAGCGATAGACATAGCCATATCAGCCATAGCCAAAGCCCTAGCAGCCATGGCCATAGCCATAGTCATAGCAGCCCTAGGAATAGCCATAGCGGCTATAGCCACACCCAAAGCAGCCATAGTCATTGCCATAGCAGCCAGAGCCATAGCCATAGCAGCTGTAGCCATAACCATAGTAGCCACAGCCATAGCCATAGCCATAGGAGCCATAGCAGCCATAGCCATAGCCATAGCAGCCATGGCAATAGCCATAGCCAGAGCAGCCGTAGCCACACCCATAGCAGCCATTGCCATAGCCATAGCAGCTATAGCCATACCCAAAGCAGACATAGCCATTGCCATAGCAGCCAGAGACATAGCCATAGCAGCTATAGCCATAACCATAGTAGCCATAGCCATAGCCATAGCCATAGCAGCCATAGCAGCCATAGCCATAGCCATAGCAGCCATAGCCATAGCCATAGCACGCATAGCGATAGCCATAGCAGCCATAGCCATAGCCATAGCAGCCATGGCCATAGCCATAGCCAGAGCAGCCATTGCCATAGCCATAGCAGTCATAGCCATAGCCGTAGCCATAGCCATTGCCATTGCAGCATTAGCGATAGCAATAGCAGGCATAGCCATAGCCATAGCGGCCATATCAGCCATAGCCGTAGCCATAGCCGTAGCCATAGCATCCATAGCCATAGCCACAGCAGCGGTAGCCATAGCCATAGCCTTAGCAGCCATAGCCATAGCCGTAGTAGCTATAGCAATAACCATACCAGACATAGCCATAGCCGTAGCACGCATAGCGATAGCCATAGCAGCCATTACCATAGCCAGAGCAGCCATAGCCATAGCCATGGCATCAATAGCCATATTCATAGCAGCCATACCCATAGCCATAGCAGACATAGCCATAGCCATAGCAGCCATAGCCACAGCCATAGCACGCATAGCGATAGCCATAGGAGCCGTAGCCATAGCCATACCAGCGATAGACATAGCCATATCAGTCATAGCCAAAGCCCTAGCAGCCATGGCCATAGCCATAGTCATAGCAGCCATAGGAATAGCCATAGCGGCTATAGCCATACCCAAAGCAGACATAGTCATTGCCATAGCAGCCAGAGCCATAGCCATAGCAGCTGTAGCCATAACCATAGTAGCCACAGCCATAGCCATAGCCATAGGAGCCATAGCAGCCATAGCCATAGCCATAGCAGCCATGGCAATAGCCATAGCCAGACCAGCCATAGCCATAGCCATAGCAGCCATAGCCATAGCCGTAGCCATTGCCATTGCCATTGCAGTATTAGCGACAGAAATAGCAGGCATAGCCATAGCCATAGCGGCTATAGCAGCCATAGCCGTAGCCATAGCAGCCATAGCCATAGCCAGAGCAGACATAGCCATAGCCATAGCCATAGCAGCAATAGTCATAGCATTAGCAGCCATAGCCATAGCTGTAGCAGCCATAGCCACAGCAGCCATAGCCACAGCCATAGCAGGCATAGCCATAGCAGCCAGAGCCGTAGCTATAGTAGCTGTAGCCATAGCCAAAGCAGCCATAGCCATAGCCATAGCAGCCATAGCCATGGCCATAGCAGCCATAGCCATATCCATAGGAGCCATAGCCATACGTGTAGCCATAGCAGCCATAGCAGCCATAGCCATAGCAGTCATAGCCATTGCCATAGCCATAGCAGCCATAGCCGTAGCCATTGCAGCCATAACAATAGCCATAGCTGACGTAGCCATAGCCATAGCCGCCATAGCCATAGCCATAGCAGACATATCCATAGCCATAGCTATAGCAGCCATAGCCAGAGCCACAGCCATAGCAGACATAGCCATAGCCATAGCAGCCGCAGCCATAGCCATAGCCATAGCAGCCAGAGCCATAACCATAGCAGCTGTATCCATACCCAGGCATAGCAATAGCCATAGCCATAGCAGCCGGAGCCATAGCCATAGCAGCTATAGCCATAGCCATAATAGCCATAGCCATAGCCATAGCCATAGCCATAGCAGACATAGCCACAGCCAAAGCTAATGAAGCCATAGCCATAGCCATTGCAGCCATAGACATAGCAGTAATAGCCAAGGCCATAGCTGCTATAGCAGCCACAGCCATAGCCATTGGAGCCACATCCAAAGCTATTGCTGCCATAGCCATCGCCATAGTCACAGCAGCCATAGCCATAGCCATAGCAGCCGTAGCCATAGCCATAGCCGTCATAGCGATAGCCATTGCAGCCGTAGTCATAGCCATAGCAGCCATAGCCATAGCCCTAGCAGCCATGGCCACAGCCATAGCCAGAGCAGCCATAGCCATAGCCATAGCAGCCATAGCCATAGCCATAGCAGCTATAGCCATACCCAAAGCAGCCATAGCCATTGCCATAGCAGCCAGAGCCATAGCCATAGCAGCTATAGTCATAACCATAGTAGCCATAGCCATCGCCATAGTCACAGCAGCCATAGCCATGGCCATAGCAGCCAAAGCCATAGCCATAGCAGCCATAGCCATAGCCATAGCCATAGCCGTAGCAACAATAGCCATAGCCATAGCAGCCAGAGCAGTCATAGCCATAGCCATAGCCATAGTAGCCATAGCCACAGCCATAGCAGCCATAGCAATAGCCATAACCATAGTAGCCATAGCCATAGCCATAGCGATAGTAGCCACAGCCAAAGCTATTGCAGCCATAGCCATAACCATAGCAGCCGTAGCCATAGCCACAGCCGTCATAGCGACAGCCATAGCAGCCGTAGCCATAGCCATAGCAGCCATAGCCACAGCCCTAGCAGCCATTGCCATAGCCATAGCAGCCAGAGCAGTCATGGCCATAGCCATAGTAGCCATAGCCATAGCCACAGCAGCCATGGGCATAGCCATAGCCATAGCAGCCATAGCCATAGCTATAGCTGTACCAGCCATAGCCAAAGCCAGAGCCACGGCAGACATTGCCATAGCCATAGCAGCAATAGCCATAGCCATAGCAGCCGTAGCCATAGCCATAGCCATAGTAGCCATAGCCACAGCCATAGCAGCCATAGCAATAGCCATAACCATAGTAGCCATAGCCATAGCCACAGCGATAGTAGCCACAGCCAAAGCTATTGCAGCCATAGCCATAGCAGCCGTAGCCATAGCCACAGCCGTCATAGCGGCAGCCATAGCAGCCGTAGCCATAGCCATAGCAGCCATAGCCATAGCCCTAGCAGCCATAGCCATAGCCATAGCCGTAGCAACAATAGCCATAGCCATAGCAGCCAGAGCAGTCATGGCCATAGCCATAGTAGCCATAGCCATAGCCACAGCAGCCATGGGCATAGCCATAGCCATAGCAGCCATAGCCATAACTATAGCTGTACCAGCCATAGCCAAAGCCAGAGCCATGGCTGACATTGCCATAGCCATAGCAGCCATAGCCATAGCCATAGCTATAGTAGCCATAGCCACAGCCATAGCAGCCATAGCAATAGCCATAACCATAGTAGCCATAGCCATAGCCATAGCGATAGTAGCCACAGCCAAAGCTATTGCAGCCATAGCCATAGCCATAGCAGCCGTAGCCATAGCCACAGCCGTCATAGCGACAGCAATAGCAGCCGTAGCCATAGCCATAGCAGCCATAGCCATAGCCCCAGCAGCCATGGCCACAGCCATAGCCAGAGCAGCCAGAGCCATAGCCATAGCAGCCATATCCATAGCCATAGCAGCTATAGCCATACCCAAAGCAGCCATAGCCATTGCCATAGCAGCCAGAGCCATAGCCATAGCAGCTATAGCCATAACCATAGTAGCCATAGCCATAGCCATAGCCATAGCAGCCATAGCAGCCGTAGCCATAGCCATAGCAGCCATAGCCGTAGCCCTAGCAGCCATGGCCACAGCCATAGCCAGAGCAGCCATAGCCATAGCCATAGCAGCCATAGCCATAGCCATAGCCATAGCCGTAGCAACAATAGCCATAGCCA
Source organism: Calliopsis andreniformis (assembly GCF_051401765.1). Taxonomy (NCBI): domain Eukaryota; kingdom Metazoa; phylum Arthropoda; class Insecta; order Hymenoptera; family Andrenidae; genus Calliopsis; species Calliopsis andreniformis. The sequence continues at coordinate 818,965 of NW_027480567.1, forward strand.
TAGCAGGCAGAGCAGTCATGGCCATAGCCATAGTAGCCATAGCTATAGCCACAGCAGCCATGGGCATAGCCATAGCCATAGCAGCCATAGCCATAGCTATAGCTGTACCTGCCATAGCCAAAGCCAGAGCCATGGCAGACATTGCCATAGCCATAGCAGCCATAGCCATAGCCATAGCAGCCATAGCCATAGCCATAGCCATAGTAGCCATAGCCACAGCCATAGCAGCCATAGCAATAGCCATAACCATAGTAGCCATAGCCATAGCCATAGCGATAGTAGCCACAGCCAAAGCTATTGCAGCCATAGCCATAACCATAGCAGCCGTAGCCATAGCCACAGCCGTCATAGCGACAGCCATAGCAGCCGTAGCCATAGCCATAGCAGCCATAGCCACAGCCCTAGCAGCCATAGCCATAGCCATAGCCGTAGCGACAATAGCCATAGCCATAGCAGCCAGAGCAGTCATGGCCATAGCCATAGTAGCCATAGCCATAGCCACAGCAGCCATGGGCATAGCCATAGCCATAGCAGCCATAGCCATAGCTATAGCTGTACCAGCCATAGCCAAAGCCAGAGCCACGGCAGACATTGCCATAGCCATAGCAGCAATAGCCATAGCCATAGCAGCCGTAGCCATAGCCATAGCCATAGTAGCCATAGCCACAGCCATAGCAGCCATAGCAATAGCCATAACCATAGTAGCCATAGCCATAGCCACAGCGATAGTAGCCACAGCCAAAGCTATTGCAGCCATAGCAATAGCAGCCGTAGCCATAGCCACAGCCGTCATAGCGGCAGCCATAGCAGCCGTAGCCATAGCCATAGCAGCCATAGCCATAGCCCTAGCAGCCATAGCCATAGCCATAGCCGTAGCAACAATAGCCATAGCCATAGCAGCCAGAGCAGTCATGGCCATAGCCATAGTAGCCATAGCCATAGCCACAGCAGCCATTGGCATAGCCATAGCCATAGCAGCCATAGCCATAGCTATAGCTGTACCAGCCATAGCCAAAGCCAGAGCCATGGCTGACATTGCCATAGCCATAGCAGCCATAGCCATAGCCATAGCTATAGTAGCCATAGCCACAGCCATAGCAGCCATAGCAATAGCCATAACCATAGTAGCCATAGCCATAGCCATAGCGATAGTAGCCACAGCCAAAGCTATTGCAGCCATAGCCATAGCCATAGCAGCCGTAGCCATAGCCACAGCCGTCATAGCGACAGCAATAGCAGCCGTAGCCATAGCCATAGCAGCCGTAGCCATAGCCCCAGCAGCCATGGCCACAGCCATAGCCAGAGCAGCCAGAGCCATAGCCATAGCAGCCATATCCATAGCCATAGCAGCTATAGCCATACCCAAAGCAGCCATAGCCATTGCCATAGCAGCCAGAGCCATAGCCATAGCAGCTATAGCCATAACCATAGTAGCCATAGCCATAGCCATAGCCATACCAGCCATAGCAGCCGTAGCCATAGCCATAGCAGCCATAGCCGTAGCCCTAGCAGCCATGGCCACAGCCATAGCCAGAGCAGCCATAGCCATAGCCATAGCAGCCATAGCCATAGCCATTGCAGCTATAGCCATACCCAAAGCAGCCATAGCCATAGCCATAGCAGCCATAGCAGCCATAGCCATAGCCATAGCAGCAATAGCCATAGCCATAGAAGCCATAGCCACAGCCATAGCCATAGCCATAGCCTTAGCAGCAACAGCCATAGCCATGGCAGCCATAGCAGCCATAGCCATAGCCATAGCAGCCATAGCCATGGCCATAGCAGCCATAGCCGTAGCCTTAGCAGTAACCATAGCAGCAATAGCCATAGCCATAGCAGCCATAGCAGCCATAGCCATAGCCATAGCAGCCATAGCCATAGCAGTAGCAAGCATAGCGATAGCCATAGCAGCCGCAGCCATAGCCATGTCATCCATAGCCATAGCCAAAGCATCCGTAGCCATTGCCATAGCATCCACAGCCATAGTCATAGCTGCCATAGCCATAGGCATAGCAGCCATCGCCATAGCCATAGCAGCCATAGCCATAGCCATAGCAGCCATAGCCATAGCAATAGCAGCTATAGTCATAGCCATAGCAGCTTTAGCCATAGCCAAAGTATCCATAGCCATAGCCATAGCAGCCATAGCCATAGCCATAGCACGCATAGCGACCGCCATAGCTGCCGTAGTCATAGCCATAGCAGCCATAGCCATAGCCATATCAGCCATAGCCATAGCCAAACCATCCATACCCATAGCCATAGCAGCTATAGCCATAGCCATATCAGCCATAGCCATAACTATAGCAGCCATATCCAAAGCAGCCATAGCCATAGCCATAGCAGCCATAGCCATAGCCATAGCAGCGATAGCCATAGCAATAGCACGCATAGCGATAGCCATAGCAGCCGCAGCCATAGCCATAGCAGCCGTAGCCATAGCCATAGCAGCCATAGCCGTAGCCCTAGCAGCCATGGCCACAGCCATAGCCAGAGCAGCCATAGCCATAGCCATAGCAGCCATAGCCATAGCCATTGCAGCTATAGCCATACCCAAAGCAGCCATAGCCATAGCCATAGCAGCCATAGCAGCCATAGCCATAGCCTTAGCAGCCATAGCCATAGCCATAGAAGCCATAGCCACAGCCATAGCCGTAGCCATAGCCTTAGCAGCAATAGCCATAGCCATGGCAGCCATAGCAGCCATAGCCATAGCCATAGCAGCCATAGCCATAGCCATAGCAGCCATAGCAGCCATAGCCATAGCCATAGCCATAGCAACTATAGCCATAGCCATAGTAGCCACAGCCAAAGATATAGCAGCGATATTAATAGCCATAGCAGCCATAGCAGACATAGACATAGCCATAGCCATAGCAGCCATAGCCATAGCCATAGCCATAGCCGTTGCCATTGCAGCATCAGCGATTGCAATAGCAGGCATAGCCATAGCCATAGCGGCCATATCAGCCATAGCCGTAGCCATGGCCATAGCCATACCAGTCATGGCCATAGCCATAGCAACAAAAGCCACAGGCATAGTAGCCACAGCCAAAGCTATAGCAGCGATATTCATAGCCATACCAGCCATAGCAGACATAGCCATAGCCATAGCCATAGCAGCCATAGCCATAGCCATAGTCATAGCAGTCATAGCCATAGCCATAGCAGCCATAGCCATAGCCATAGAAGCCATAGCCATAGCCATAGCAGCTATAGCCATACCCAAAGCAGCCATAGACATAGCCATAGCAGCCATAGCCATAGCCATAGCCATAGTAGCCATAGCCACAGCCATAGCAGCCATAGCAATAGCCATAACCATAGTAGCCATAGCCATAGCCATAGCCATAGTAGCCACAGCCAAAGCTATTGAAGCCATAGCCATAGCCATAGCAGCCGTAGCCACAGCCATAGCCGTCATAGCGATAGCCATTGCAGCCGTAGCCATAGCCATAGCAGCCATAGCCATAGCCCTAGCAGCCATGGCCACAGCCATAGCCAGAGCAGCCGTAGCCACACCCATAGCAGCCATTGCCATAGCCATAGCAGCTATAGCCATACCCAAAGCAGACATAGCCATTGCCATAGCAGCCAGAGACATAGCCATAGCAGCTATAGCCATAACCATAGTAGCCATAGCCATAGCCATAGCCATAGCAGCCATAGCAGCCATAGCCATGGCCATAGCAGCCATAGCCATAGCCATAGCACGCATAGCGATAGCCATAGCAGCCATAGCCATAGCCATAGCAGCCATGGCCATAGCCATAGCCAGAGCAGCCATTGCCATAGCCATAGCAGTCATAGCCATAGCCGTAGCCATAGCCATTGCCATTGCAGCATTAGCGATAGCAATAGCAGGCATAGCCATAGCCATAGCGGCCATATCAGCCATAGCCGTAGCCATAGCCGTAGCCATAGCATCCATAGCCATAGCCACAGCAGCGGTAGCCATAGCCATAGCCTTAGCAGCCATAGCCATAGCCGTAGTAGCTATAGCAATAACCATAGCAGACATAGCCATAGCCGTAGCACGCATAGCGATAGCCATAGCAGCCATTACCATAGCCAGAGCAGCCATAGCCATAGCCATGGCATCAATAGCCATATTCATAGCAGCCATACCCATAGCCATAGCAGACATAGCCATAGCCATAGCAGCCATAGCCATAGCCATAGCACGCATAGCGCTAGCCATAGGAGCCGTAGCCATAGCCATACCAGCGATAGACATAGCCATATCAGCCATAGCCAAAGCCCTAGCAGCCATGGCCATAGCCATAGTCATAGCAGCCCTAGGAATAGCCATAGCGGCTATAGCCACACCCAAAGCAGCCATAGTCATTGCCATAGCAGCCAGAGCCATAGCCATAGCAGCTGTAGCCATAACCATAGTAGCCACAGCCATAGCCATAGCCATAGGAGCCATAGCAGCCATAGCCATAGCCATAGCAGCCATGGCAATAGCCATAGCCAGAGCAGCCGTAGCCACACCCATAGCAGCCATTGCCATAGCCATAGCAGCTATAGCCATACCCAAAGCAGACATAGCCATTGCCATAGCAGCCAGAGACATAGCCATAGCAGCTATAGCCATAACCATAGTAGCCATAGCCATAGCCATAGCCATAGCAGCCATAGCAGCCATAGCCATAGCCATAGCAGCCATAGCCATAGCCATAGCACGCATAGCGATAGCCATAGCAGCCATAGCCATAGCCATAGCAGCCATGGCCATAGCCATAGCCAGAGCAGCCATTGCCATAGCCATAGCAGTCATAGCCATAGCCGTAGCCATAGCCATTGCCATTGCAGCATTAGCGATAGCAATAGCAGGCATAGCCATAGCCATAGCGGCCATATCAGCCATAGCCGTAGCCATAGCCGTAGCCATAGCATCCATAGCCATAGCCACAGCAGCGGTAGCCATAGCCATAGCCTTAGCAGCCATAGCCATAGCCGTAGTAGCTATAGCAATAACCATAGCAGACATAGCCATAGCCGTAGCACGCATAGCGATAGCCATAGCAGCCATTACCATAGCCAGAGCAGCCATAGCCATAGCCATGGCATCAATAGCCATATTCATAGCAGCCATACCCATAGCCATAGCAGACATAGCCATAGCCATAGCAGCCATAGCCATAGCCATAGCACGCATAGCGATAGCCATAGGAGCCGTAGCCATAGCCATACCAGCGATAGACATAGCCATATCAGCCATAGCCAAAGCCCTAGCAGCCATGGCCATAGCCATAGTCATAGCAGCCATAGGAATAGCCATAGCGGCTATAGCCATACCCAAAGCAGCCATAGTCATTGCCATAGCAGCCAGAGCCATAGCCATAGCAGCTGTAGCCATAACCATAGTAGCCACAGCCATAGCCATAGCCATAGGAGCCATAGCAGCCATAGCCATAGCCATAGCAGCCATGGGAATAGCCATAGCCAGACCAGCCATAGCCATAGCCATAGCAGCCATAGCCATAGCCGTAGCCATTGCCATTGCCATTGCAGCATTAGCGACAGAAATAGCAGGCATAGCCATAGCCATAGCGGCTATAGCAGCCATAGCCGTAGCCATAGCAGCCATAGCCATAGCCAGAGCAGACATAGCCATAGCCATAGCCATAGCAGCAATAGTCATAGCATTAGCAGCCATAGCCATAGCTGTAGCAGCCATAGCCACAGCAGCCATAGCCACAGCCATAGCAGGCATAGCCATAGCAGCCAGAGCCGTAGCTATAGTAGCTGTAGCCATAGCCAAAGCAGCCATAGCCATAGCCATAGCAGCCATAGCCATGGCCATAGCAGCCATAGCCATATCCATAGGAGCCATAGCCATACGTGTAGCCATAGCAGCCATAGCAGCCATAGCCATAGCAGTCATAGCCATTGCCATAGCCATAGCAGCCATAGCCGTAGCCATTGCAGCCATAACAATAGCCATAGCTGACGTAGCCATAGCCATAGCCGCCATAGCCATAGCCATAGCAGACATATCCATAGCCATAGCTATAGCAGCCATAGCCAGAGCCACAGCCATAGCAGCCATAGCAGCCATAGCCATAGCAGTCATAGCCATTGCCATAGCCATAGCAGCCATAGCCGTAGCCATTGCAGCCATAACAATAGCCATAGCTGACGTAGCCATAGCCATAGCCATAGCCATAGCCATAGCCATAGCAGACATAGCCACAGCAAAAGCTAATGAAGCCATAGTCATAGCCATTGCAGCCATAGACATAGCAGTAATAGCCAAGGCCATAGCTGCTATAGCAGCCACAGCCATAGCCATTGGAGCCACATCCAAAGCTATTGCTGCCATAGCCATCGCCATAGTCACAGCAGCCATAGCCATAGCCATAGCAGCCGTAGCCATAGCCATAGCCGTCATAGCGATAGCCATTGCAGCCGTAGTCATAGCCATAGCAGCCATAGCCATAGCCCTAGCAGCCATGGCCACAGCCATAGCCAGAGCAGCCATAGCCATAGCCATAGCAGCCATAGCCATAGCCATAGCAGCTATAGCCATACCCAAAGCAGCCATAGCCATTGCCATAGCAGCCAGAGCCATAGCCATAGCAGCTATAGTCATAACCATAGTAGCCATAGCCATCGCCATAGTCACAGCAGCCATAGCCATAGCCATAGCAGCCAAAGCCATAGCCATAGCAGCCATAGCCATAGCCATAGCCATAGCCGTAGCAACAATAGCCATAGCCATAGCAGCCAGAGCAGTCATAGCCATAGCCATAGCCATAGTAGCCATAGCCACAGCCATAGCAGCCATAGCAATAGCCATAACCATAGTAGCCATAGCCATAGCCATAGCGATAGTAGCCACAGCCAAAGCTATTGCAGCCATAGCCATAACCATAGCAGCCGTAGCCACAGCCACAGCCGTCATAGCGACAGCCATAGCAGCCGTAGCCATAGCCATAGCAGCCATAGCCACAGCCCTAGCAGCCATAGCCATAGCCATAGCCGTAGCGACAATAGCCATAGCCATAGCAGCCAGAGCAGTCATGGCCATAGCCATAGTAGCCATAGCCATAGCCACAGCAGCCATGGGCATAGCCATAGCCATAGCAGCCATAGCCATAGCTATAGCTGTACCAGCCATAGCCAAAGCCAGAGCCACGGCAGACATTGCCATAGCCATAGCAGCAATAGCCATAGCCATAGCAGCCGTAGCCATAGCCATAGCCATAGTGGCCATAGCCACAGCCATAGCAGCCATAGCAATAGCCATAACCATAGTAGCCATAGCCATAGCCACAGCGATAGTAGCCACAGCCAAAGCTATTGCAGCCATAGCCATAGCAGCCGTAGCCATAGCCACAGCCGTCATAGCGGCAGCCATAGCAGCCGTAGCCATAGCCATAGCAGCCATAGCCATAGCCCTAGCAGCCATAGCCATAGCCATAGCCGTAGCAACAATAGCCATAGCCATAGCAGCCAGAGCAGTCATGGCCATAGCCATAGTAGCCATAGCCATAGCCACAGCAGCCATGGGCATAGCCATAGCCATAGCAGCCATAGCCATGGCCATAGCAGACATAGCCATATCCATAGGAGACATAGCCATAGCCATGGCCATAGCAGCCATAGCCGTAGCCTTAGCAGTAACCATAGCAGCAATAGCCATAGCCATAGCAGTAGCCATAGCAGCAAGAGCCATAGCCATAGCCATAGCAGTAGCAAGCATAGCGATAGCCATAGCAGCCGCAGCCATAGCCATGTCATCCATAGCCATAGCCAAAGCATCCGTAGCCATTGCCATAGCATCCATAGCCATAGTCATAGCTGCCATAGCCATAGGCATAGCAGCCATCGCCATAGCCATAGCAGCCATAGCCGTAGCCATAGCAGCCACTGTCATAGCCATAGCCATATCCACAGCAGCCATAGCCATAGCAATAGCAGCCATTGCCATAGCCATAGCCATAGCCACAGCAGCCATAGCCATAGCCAGGGAAGACATAGCCATAGCCAGAGCAGACATAGCCATAGCCATAGCCAAAGCAGCCAATGCCATTGCCACAGCAGTTATAGCCATTGCCGTAGCAGCCATAGGCATAGCTATACCAGCCATAGACATAGCAGCCATTGCCATGGACATTGCAGCCATAGCCATAGCCATAGCAGCCGTAGCCATAGCCATAGCCATTGCAGCCATAGCAATAGCAGTCATAGAAATAGCCATAGCAGCCGGAGCCATAGCCATAGCAGCTATAGCCATACCAGAAGCAGCCATTGCCAAAGCTATTGCAGCCATAGCCATAGCCATAGCAGCCATAGCCATAGCCATAGCAGTCATAGCGGTAGCCATAGCAGCCGTAGCCATAGCCATAGCAGCCATAGCCATAGCCCAAGCAGACATGGCCATAGCCATAGCAAGAGCAGCCATAGCCATAGCCATAGCAGCCATAGGAATAGCCATAGCAGCTATAGCCATACCCAAAGCAGCCATAGCCATTGCCATAGCAGCCAGAGCCATAGCCATAGCAGCTATAGCCATAACCATAGTAGCCATAGCCATAGCCATAGCCATAGGAGCCATATCAGACATGGTCATAGCCATATCAGTCATAGCCATAGACATAGCAGGCATATCCATAGCCATAGCCAGAGCAGCCAATGCCATAGCCATAGCAGTTATAGCCATAGCCACAGCAGCCATCGCCACGGCCATAGCAGCCATAGCCATATCCATAGGAGCCATAGCCATAGCCATAGCCATAGTAGCCACAGCCAAAGCTATTGCAGCCATAGCCATAGCCATAGCAGCCGTAGCCATAGCCATAGCCGTCATAGCGATAGCCATTGCAGCCGTAGCCATAGCCATAGCAGCCATAGCCATAGCCCTAGCAGACATGGCCACAGCCATAGCCAGAGCAGCCATAGCCATAGCCATAGCAGCCATAGCCATAGCCATAGCAGCTATAGCCATACCCAAAGCAGCCATAGCCATTGCTATAGCAGCCAGAGCCATAGCCATAGCAGCTATAGCCATAACCATAGCAGCCATAGCCATAGCCATAGCACGCATAGCGATAGCCATAGGAGACGTAGCCATAGCCATACCAGCGATAGACATAGCCATATCAGCCATAGCCGTAGCCATAGCCGTAGCCATAGCATACATAGCCATAGCCACAGCAGCGGTAGCCATAGCCATAGTCTTAGCAGCCATAGCCATAGCCGTAGTAGCTATAGCAATAACCATAGCAGACATAGCCATAGCCGTAGCACGTTGTTGATTGAAGATTGAGTATTGACGATTGAATATTGAGGATTGAGGATTGAGGATTGAGGATTGAGGATTGAAGATTGAGGATTGGGGATTGAGGATTGAAGATTGAGGATTTAGGATTGAGGATTCAGAATTGAGGTTTGAGGACTGAGTATTGAGGATTGAAGATTGAGTATTGAGGATTGAGGATTGAGGATTGAAGATTGAGGATTGAGGATTGAGGATGAGGGCTGAGGATTGAGGATTGAGGTTTGAGGACTGAGGACTGAGAATTGAGGATAGAGAATTGAGGATTGAGGATTGAGGATTGATGATTGAGCATTGGTTATTGAGGATTGAAGAATGAGGATTGAGGATTGAGGCTTGAGGATTGAGGATTGAAGATTGAGTATTGAGGAATAAAGACTGACGATTGAGGGTTGAGTATTGATGTTTGAGGTCTGAGGATCGAGCATTGAGGATTGAGAATTGAGGATTGAGGATTGAGGATTGAAGATTGAGGATTGGGTATTGAGGATTGAAGAATGAGGATTGAGGATTGAGGATTGAGGACTGAGGATTGAAGATTGAGTATTGAGGAATGAAGGTTGAGGATTGAGGATTGAGGATTGGGGATTGAGGATTGAGGATTGAGGATTGATGATTGAGTATTGAGGATTGAAGATTGAGGATTGAGGATTGAGGATTGAGGATTGAGGATTGAAGATTGAGGATTGGGGATTGAGAATTCACGATTGAGAATTGAGTATTGAGGATTGAGAATTGAGGATTGAGGATTGAAAATTGAGTATTGAGGATTGAAGATTGAGGATTGAGGATTGAGGATTGACGATGAGGGCTGAGGGTTGAGGATTGAGGTTTGAGGACTGAGGACTGAGGATTGAGGATTGAGAATTGAGGATTGAGGACTGAGGACTGAAGATTGAGGATTGGGTATTGAGGATTGAAGAATGAGGATTGAGGATTGAGGATTGAGTATTGAGGAATGAAGATTGAGGATTGAGGATTGTGTATTGAGGATTGATGATTGAAGATTGAGGATTCAGGATTGAGGATTCAGAATTGAGGTTTGAGGACTGAGGATTGAGGATTGAAGATTGAGTATTGAGGATTGAGGATTGAGGATTGAAGATTGAGGATTGAGGATTCAGGATGAGGGCTCAGGGTTGAGGATTGAAGTTTGAGGACCGAGGACTGAGGATTGAGGTTTGAGAATTGAGGATTTAGGATTGAGGATTGAAGATTGAGGATTGGGTATTGAGGATTGAAGAATGAGGTTTGAGGATTGAGGGCTGAGGATTGAGAATTGAAGATTGTGTATTGAGGACTGAGGACTGAGGATTGAGGATTGAGAATTGACGATTGAGGATTGAGGATTGAGGATCGAGAATTGAGGATTGAGGATTGAGGATTGAAGATTGAGGATTGGTTATTGAGGATTGAAGATTGAGGATTCAGGACAGGGGATTCAGAATTGAGGTTTGAGGACTGAGGATTGAGGATTGAAGATTGAGTATTGAGGATTGAGGATTGAGGATTGAAGATTGAGGATTGATGATTGAGGGTTATGGATTGAGGTCGAGGACTGAGGTTTGAGTATTGATGTTTGAAGTATGAGGATTGAGGATTCAGGATTGATGATTGAGGATTGAGGATTGAAGATTGAGGATTCGGTATTGAGGATTGAAGAACGAGGATTGAGGATTGAGGATTGAGGATTGAGGAGTGCAGATTGAGTATTGACGATCGAAGATTGAGGATTGAGCATTGAGTATTGAGGATTGAGGATTGAGGATTGAGGATTGAGGATTGAAGATTGAGTAATGGGGATTGAAGATTGAGGATTGAGGATTGGGGTTGAGGATTGAGGATTGAAGATTGAGGATTGGGGATTGAGGATTGAAGATTGAGGATATAGGATTGAGGATTCAGAATTGAGGTTTGAGGACTGAGTATTGAGGATTGAAGGTTGAGTATTGAGGATTGAGCACTGAGGATTGAAGATTGAGGATTGAGGATTGAGGATGAGGGCTGAGGATTGAGGATTGAGGTTTGAGGACTGAGGACTGAGGATTGAGGATTGAGAATTGAGGATTGAGGATTGAGGATTGATGATTGAGCATTGGGTATTGAGGATTGAAGAATGAGGATTGAGGATTGAGGATAGAGGATTGAGGATTGAAGATTGAGTATTGAGGAATGAAGACTGACGATTGAGGGTTGAGTATTGATGTTTGAGATCTGAGGATCGAGCATTGAGGATTGAGAATTGAGGATTGAGGATTGAGGATAGAAGATTGAGGATTGGGTATTGAGGATTGAAGAATGAGGATTGAGGATTGAGGATTGAAGACTGAGGATTGAAGATTCAGTATTGAGGAATGAAGGTTGAGGATTGTGGATTGAGGATTGGGGATTGAGGATTGAGGATTGAGGATTGAAGATTGAGTATTGAGGATTGAAGATTGAGGATTGAGGATTGAGGGTTGAGGATTGAGGATTGAAGATTGAGGATTGGGGATTGAGAATTGACGATTGAGAATTGAGTATTGAGGATTGCGAATTGAGGATTGAGGATTGAAAATTGAGTATTGAGGATTGAATATTGAGGATTGACGATTGAGGATTGACGATGAGGTCTGAGGTTCGAGGATTGAGGTTTGAGGACTGAGGACTGAGGATTGAGGATTGAGAATTGAGGATTGAGGATTGAGGATTGAAGATTGAGGATTGGGTATTGAGGATTGTAGACTGAGGATTGGGGATTGAAGATTGAGGATTGAGGATTGAGGATTGAAGGTTGAGTATTCAGGATTGGAGATTGACGATTGAGGATTGAGGATTGAGGATGGAGTATCGATGACTGAGGATTGAAGATTGGGTATTGAGGATTGAAAATTGAGGATTGATGGTAGAGGATTGAGGATTTAGGTTTGAAGATTGAGGGTTGGGGTCTGAGTATTGAGGGTTGAGTGATGAGAATCGTTGTTTGTGGGTAGAGATCTGAAGATTGCAGATTGAGTAGTGAGTATTGAAAACTGTGAATTGAGGATATTCTATTCAGTATTGAGGATTTACAGCTGATTGTTGAGGACTGAGGGCCGTAGACTGAGAATTCAGGATTGAGGATTCAGAATTGAGGTTTGAGGACTGAGGATTGAGGATTGAAGATTGAGTATTGAGGATTGAAGATTGAGGATTGTGGATTGAAGATTGAGGATTGAGGAATGAGGATTGAGGATTGAGGATGAGTGCTAGAGTGTTGAGGATTGAGGTTTGAGGACTGAGGACTGAGGATTGTGGATTGAGAATTGAGGATTGAGGATCGAGAATTGGAGATTGAGGATTGGGTATTGAGGATTGAAGAATGAGGGTTGAGGATTGAGGATTGAGGATTGAGGATTGAAGATTGAGAATTGAGGATTGAAGACTGACGATTGAGGATTGAGGATTGAGGATTGAAGTTTGAGTATTGAGGATTGAAGATTGAGGGTTGAGGATTGAGGATTGAAGGTTGAGGATTTGGGACTGAGGATTGAAGATTGAGGATCGAGGATTGACGATTGAGGATTGAGGATTGAGGATGGAGGATTGAAGACTGAGGATTGGGTATTGAGGATTGAACATTGAGAATTGAGGGATGGGGATTGAGGATTGAGGATTGAGGATTGAGGATTGAAGATTGAGGATTGGTTATTGAGGATTGAAGATTGAGGATTCAGGACAGAGGATTCAGAATTGAGGTTTGAGGACTGAGGATTGAGGATTCAAGATTGAGTATTGAGGATTGAGGATTGAGGATTGAAGATTGAGGATTGAGGATTGAGGGTTGTGGATTGAGGTCGAGGACTGAGGTTTGAGTATTGATGTTTGAAGTATGAGGATTGAGGATTCAGGATTGATGATTGAGGATTGAGGATTGAAGATTGAGGATTCGGTATTGAGGATTGAAGAACGAGGATTGAGGATTGAGGATTGAGGATTGAGGATTGCAGATTGAGTATTGACGATCGAAGATTGAGGATTGAGCATTGAGTATTGAGGATTGAGGATTGAGGATTGAGGATTGAGGATTGAAGATTGAGTAATGGGGATTGAAGATTGAGGATTGAGGATTGGGGTTGAGGATTGAGGATTGAAGATTGAGGATTGGGGATTGAGGATTGAAGATTGAGGATATAGGATTGAGGATTCAGAATTGAGGTTTGAGGACTGAGTATTGAGGATTGAAGGTTGAGTATTGAGGATTGAGCACTGAGGATTGAAGATTGAGGATTGAGGATTGAGGATGAGGGCTGAGGATTGAGGATTGAGGTTTGAGGACTGAGGACTGAGGATTGAGGATTGAGAATTGAGGATTGAGGATTGAGGATTGATGATTGAGCACTGGGTATTGAGGATTGAAGAATGAGTATTGAGGATTGAGGATAGAGGATTGAGGATTGAAGATTGAGTATTGAGGAATGAAGACTGACGATTGAGGGTTGAGTATTGATGTTTGAGATCTGAGGATCGAGCATTGAGGATTGAGAATTGAGGATTGAGGATTGAGGATAGAAGATTGAGGATTGGGTATTGAGGATTGAAGAATGAGGATTGAGGATTGAGGATTGAAGACTGAGGATTGAAGATTCAGTATTGAGGAATGAAGGTTGAGGATTGTGGATTGAGGATTGTGGATTGAGAATTGAGGATTGAGGATCGAGAATTGGAGATTGAGGACTGGGCATTGAGGATTGAAGAATGAGGGTTGAGGATTGAGGATTGAGGATTGAGGATTGAATATGGAGAATTGAGGATTGAAGACTGACGATTGAGGATTGAGGATTGAGGATTGAAGTTTGAGTATTGAGGATTGAAGATTGAGGGTTGAGGATTGAGGATTGAAGGTTGAGGATTTGGGACTGAGGATTGAAGATTGAGGATCGAGGATTGACGATTGAGGATTGAGGATTGAGGATGGAGGATTGAAGACTGAGGATTGGGTATTGAGAATTGAACATTGAGGATTGAGGGATGAGGATTGAGGATTGAGGATTGAGGATTGAAGATTGAATATTGATAATTGAAGATTGTGGATTGAGGATTGAGGGTTGTGGATTGAGGACGAGGACTGAGGGTCGAGTATTGATGTTTGAAGTATGAGGACTGAGGATTCAGGATTGAGAATTGAGGATTGAGGATTGAGGACTGAAGATTGAGGATTCGGTATTGAGGATTGAAGAATGAGTATTGAGGATTGAGGATTGGGGATTGAGGATTGCAGATTCAGTATTGAGGATTGAGGATTGAGGATTGAGTATTGAGGATTGAGGATTGAGGATTGAAGATTGAGTATTGAGGATTGCAGATTGAGGATTAAGGATTGAGGATTGAGGATTGAGGATTGAAGATTGCGGATTGGGGATTGAGGATTGAAGATTGAGGATTCAGGATTGACGATACAGAATTGAGGTTTGAGGACTGAGGATTGAGGATTGAAGGTTGAGGATTGAGGATTGAAGATTGAGGATTGAGGATTGAGGATGAGGGCTGAGGATTGAGGATCGAGGTTTGAGGGCTGAGGACTGAGGATTGAGGATTGAGAATTGAGGATTGAGGATTGAGGATTGAAGATTGAGGATTGGGTATAGAGGATTGAAGAATGACGATTGTGGATTGAGAATGGGGGATTGAGGATTGAGGATTGAAGATTGATTATTGAGGATTGAAGGCAGACGATTGAGGATTGAGGATTGAGGATTGATGATTGAGGATTGAGCGTTGGGGATTGAGAATTGAGGATTGAGGATTGAAGATTGGGTATTGAGGGTCGAAGATTGAGGATTGAGGACTGAGGATTGAGGATTGACGATGAGGGCTGAGGGTTGAGGGTTGAGGTTTGAGGATTGAGGACTGAGGATTGAGGATTGAGAATTGAGGATTGAGGATTGAGGATTGTGGATTGAGGATTGAGTATTGAGGATTGAAGTTTGAGTATTGAGTATTGAAGATTGAGTATTGAGGATTGAGTGTTGAGGATTGAGGATTGAAGATTGAGGATTGGGGATTGAGGATTGAAGATTGAGGATTCAGGATTGAGAATTGAGGATTGAGGATTGAAGATTGAGTATTGAGGATTGAAGATTGAGGTTTGAGGACTGAGGATTGAGGATTGAGGATTGAGGATTGAGGGTTGAGGTTTGAAGATTGAGGATTGGGGACTGAGTATAGAGGGTTGAGTGATGAGAATTGACGTTTGTGTATAGAGATCTGAAGATTGCAGATTGAGTATTGAGTATTGAAAACAGTGAATTGAGGATGTTCTATTGAGGATTGAGGACTGACAACTGACTGTTAGGACTCAGGGCTGAAGGTTGAGGATTCAGGATTGAGGATTCAGGAATGAGGTTTGAGGACTGAGGATTGAGGATTGAGGATTGAGGATTGGAGATTGAGGATTGGGGACTCAGTGTTGAGGGTTGAGTGATGAGAATTGATGTTTGTGGATAGAGATTTGAAGATTGCAGTTTGAGTATTGAGTATTGAAAGCTGTGAATTGATGATATGCTATTGAGGATTGAGGATTGATAACTGATTGTTGAGGACTGAGGGCTGAAGATTGAGGATTCAGGATTGCGGATTCAGGATTGAGGTTTGAGGACTGAGGATTGAGGATTGAAGATTGAAGATTGGGTATTGCGGATTGAACATTGAGGGCTGAGGATTAAGGATTGAGGATTGAGGATTGAGGATTGAAGATTGAATATTGATGATTGAAGATTGAGGACTGAGGATCGAAGATTGAGGATTGGGTATTGAGGATCGAAGTATGAGGATTGAGGATTGAGGATTGAGGATTGAGTGTTGGGGATTGAGAATTGAGGATTGAGGATTGAAGATTGAGTATTCAGGATTGGACATTGACGACTGAGGATTGAGTATTGAGGATCGAGAATTGAGGATTGAGGATTGAAGATTGAGGGTTGAGGATTGAGGATTGAAGATTGAGGATTTGGGACTGAGGATTGAAGATTGAGGATCGAGGATTGAGGATTGAGGATTGAGGATTGAGGATTGGGGATTGACGATGAGGGCTGAGGGTTGAGGATTGAGGTTTGAGGATTGAGGACTAAGGATTGAAGATTGAGAATTGAGGATTGAGGATTGAGGATTGAAGGTTGAGTATTGGGTATGGAGGATTGAAGAATGAGGATAGAAGATTGAGGATTGACTATTGAGAATTGAGGATTGAGGATTGAGGATTGAAGATTGAGGATTGCTTATTGAGGATTGAAGAATGAGGATTAAGGATTGAGGATTGAGGATTGAATACTGAGGACTGAGTGTTGAGGGTTGAGTGATGAGAATTGATGTCTGTGGATAGAGGTTTGAATATCGCAGATTGAGTATTGAGTATTGAAAACTGTGAATTGAGGATATTCTATTGAGTATTGAGGATTGACAACTGATTGTTGAGCACTGAGGGCCGTAGATTGAGAATTCAGGATTGAGGATTCAGAATTGAGGTTTGAGGACTGAGGATTGAGGATTGAAGATTGAGTATTGAGGATTGAAGATTGAAGATTGAGGATTTGGGACTGAGGATTGAAGATTGACGATTGAGGATTGAGGATTGAGGATTGAGGATTGAACATTGAGTACTGAGTGTTGAGGGTTGAGTGATGAGAATTGATGTTTGTGGATAGAGGTTTGAAGATTGCAGATTGAGTATTGCGTATTGAAAACTCAGAACTGAGGATATTCTATTGAGGATTGAGGATTGACAATTGATTGTTGAGGTCTGAGGGCCGAAGATAGAGGGTTCAGGATTGAGGATTCATAATTGAGGTTTGAGGACTGAGGATTGAGGATTGAAGATGGAGTATTGAGGATTGAAGATTGAGGATTGAGGATTGAAGATTGAGGATTGGGTATTGAGGATTGAAGAATGAGGATTGAGGAATGAGTATTGAGGATTGAGGATTGTGTATTGAAGATTGAGTATTGAGGATTGAATGCTGACGATTGAGGATTGAGGATTGAGGATTGAGTATTGAGGATTGAGGATTGAGGATTGAGGATTGAGGATTGAGGATTGAGGATTGAGGATTGAGGATTGGGGATTGACGATGAGGGCTGAGGGTTGAGGATTGAGGTTTGAGGATAGAGGACTAAGGATTGAGGATTGAGAATTCAGGATTGAGGATTGAGGATTGAAGATTGAGTATTGGGTATTGAGGATTGAAGAATGAGGATTGAAGATTGAGGATTGACTATTGAAAATTGAGGATAGAGGATTGAGGATTGAAGATTGAGGATTGGGGATTGAAGGTTGAATATTCAGGATTGGAGATTGACGATTGAGGATTGAGGATTGAGGATCGAGGATTGAGGATTGAGGATTGAGAGTTGAGGATTGAGGATTGGATATTGACTACTGAGGATTGAAGATTGAGGATTGAGGATTGAGGTTTGAGGATTGACGATGAGGGCTGAGGGTTGAGGATTGAGGTTTGAGGACTGAGGACTGAGGATTGAGGATTGAGAATTGGGGATAGAGTATTGAGGATTGAAGATTGACGATTGAGGATTGAGGATTGAGGATTGGGGATTGAGGATTGAGGATTGAGGATTGAGGATTGAGGATTGAGTATTGAGGATTGAACTTTGAGGATTGGGTATCGCGGATTGAACATTGAGGATTGAGGATTGATAATTGAGTATTGACGATTGAGGACTGCAGATTGTATATTGATGATTGAAGATTGATGATTGAGGATTGAGGGTTGTGGATTGAGGACGAGGACAGAGGGTTGAGTATTGATGTTTGAGGTCTGAGGACCGAGGATTGAGGATTGAGAATTGAGGATTGAGAATTGAGGATTGAAGATAGAGGATTGGGTATTGAGGATTGAAGAATGAGGACTGAGGATTGAGGATTGAGGATTGAGGAATGAGGATTGAGGATTGAGGATTGAGGATTGAGGATTGAAGATTGAGTATTGAGGATTGAAGATTGAGTATTGAGGGTTGAAGATTGATGATTGAGGTTTGGGGACTGAGGATTGAGGATTGAGGATTGAGGATTGAGGATTGAGGATTGAGGATTGAGGATTGAGGATTGAGGATTGAAGATTGATGATTGAGGTTTGGGGACTGAGGATTGAGGATTGAGGATTGAGGATTGAGGATTGAGGATTGAGGATTGAGGATTGAGGATTGAGTGTTGAGGATTGAACTTTGAGGATTGGGTATCGCGGATTGAACATTGAGGATTGAGGATTGATAATTGAGTATTGACGATTGAGGACTGAAGATTGTATATTGATGATTGAAGATTGAGGGTTGAGGACTGAGGGTTGTGGATTGAGGACGAGGACTGAGGGTTGAGTATTGATGTTTGAGGTCTGAGGACCGAGGATTGAGGATTGAGAATTGAGGATGGAGTATTGAGGATTGAAGATTGAGGATAGGGTATTGAGGATTGAAGAATGAGGATTGAGGATTGAGGATTGAGGATTGAGGAATGAAGATTGAGGATTGAGGATTGAGGATTGAGGATTGAAGATTGAGTATTGAGGATTGAAGATTGAGGATTGAGGATTGAGGATTGAGGATTGAGGATTGAAGATTGAGTACAGGGTACTGAGTGCTGAGGGTTGAGTGATGAGAATTAATGTTTGTGGATAGAGACTTGAAGATTGCAGATTGAGTATTGCGTATTGAAAACACGGAACTGAGGATATTCTATTGAGGATTGAGGATTGACAACTCATTGTTGAGGACTGAGGGCCGAAGAATTAAGATTCAGGATTGAGGATTCAGGATTGAGATTTGAGGACTGAGTATTGAGGTTTGAGGATTGAGGATTGAGGATTGAGGATTGAAGATTGAGGATTGGGTATTGAGCATTGAACATTGAGGATTGAGGGATGAGGATTGAGGATCGCGGATTGAGTATTGAGGATTGAATATTGATGATTGAAGATTGAGGATTGACGGTTGTGGAATGAGGACGAGGACTGAGCGTTGAGTATTCATGTTTGAAGCATGAGGATTGGGAATTCAGGATTGAGAATTGAGGATTCAGGATTGAGGATTGAAGATTGAGGATTCGGTATTGAGGATTGAAGAATGAGGATTGAGGATTCAGGATTGAGGATTGAGGATTGCACATTGAGTATTGAGGATTGAAGATTAAGGATTGATGATTGAGCATTGAGGATTGAGGATTGAGGATTGAGGATTGAGGATTGAAGATTGAGTATTGAGGATTGAAGATTGAGGATTGTGGATTGAGGATTGAGGATTCAGGATTGAGGATTGAAGATTGAGGATTGGGTATTGAGGATTGAAGGTTGAGGATTCAGGATTGAGGATTCAGAATTGAGGTTTGATGACTGAGGATTGAGGATTGAAGATTGAGTATTGAGGGTTGAGGATTGAGGATTGAAGATTGAGGATTGAGGGTTGAGGATTGAGGATGAGGGCTGAGGGTTGAGGATTGAGGTTTGAGAACTGAGGACTGAGGATTGAGGGTTGAGAATTGAGGATTGAGCATTGAGGATTGAACTTTGAGGATTGGGTATCGCGGATTGAACAGTGAGGATTGAGGATTGATAATTGAGTATTGAGGATTGAGGACTGAAGATTGTATATTGATGATTGAAGGTTGAGGATTGAGGATTGAGGGTTGTGGATTGAGGACGAGGACTGAGGGTTGAGTATTGATGTTTGAGGTCTGAGGACCGAGGATTGAGGATTGAGAATTGAGGATTGAGGATTGAGAACTGAGGATTGACGACTGAGGATTGAAGATTGAGTATTGGGTATTGACGATTGAAGAATGAGGATTGAAGATTGAGGATTGGGGATTGAGAGTTGAGGATTGAGGATTGAGGATTGGGTGTTGAGGATTGAAGAATGAGGATTGAGGATAGAGGATTGAGGATTGAGGATTGAATATTGAGTATTGAGGATTCACGATTGACGATTGAGGATTGAGGATTGAGAATTGAGGATTGAATATTGAGGACTGAGTGTTGAGGGTTGAGTGATGAGGATTGATGTTTGTGGATAGAGGTTTGAAGATTGCAGATTGAGTATTGAGTATTGAAAACTGTGAATTAAGGATATTCTATTGAGGATTGAGGATTCACAACTGATTGTTGAGGACTGAGGGCCGAAGATTGAGGATTCAGGATTGAGGATTCAGAATTGAGGTTTGAGGGCTGAGGATTGAGGATTGAAGATTGAGTATTGTGGATTGAAGATTGAGGATTGAGGATTGAGGATTGAGGATTGAGGATTGAGGATGAGTGCTGAGGGTTGAGGATTGAGGTTTGAGGACTGAGGACTGAGGATTGAGGGTTGAGAATTGAGGATTGAGGATTGAACTTTGAGGATTGGGTATCGCGGATTGAACATTGAGGATTGAGGATTGATAATTGAGTATTGACGATTGAGGACAGAAGATTGTATATTGATGATTGAAGATTGAGGATTGAGGATTGAGGGTTGTGGATTGAGGACGAGGACTGAGGGTTGAGTATTGATGTTTGAGGTCTGAGGACCGAGGATTGAGGATTGAGAATTGAGGATTGAGTATTGAGGATTGAAGATTGAGGATTGGGTATTGAGGATTGAAGAATGAGGATTGAGGATTGAGGATTGAGGATTGAGGAATGAAGATTGAGGATTGAGGATTGAGGATTGAGGATTGAAGATTGAGTATTGAGGATTGAAGGTTGAGGATTGAGGATTGAGGATTGAGGATTGAGGATTGAAGATTGAGGATAGGGGACTGAGTGTTGAGGGTTGAGTGATGAGAATTGATGTTTGTGGATAGAGACTTGAAGATTGCAGATTGAGTATTGCGTATTGAAAACTCTGAACTGAGGATATTCTATTGAGGATTGAGGATTGACAACCCATTGTTGAGGACTGAAGGCCGAAGAATTAAGATTCAGGATTGAGCATTCAGGATTGAGATTTGAGGACTGAGTATTGAGGTTTGAGGATTGAGGATTGCGGATTGAGGATTGAAGATTGAGGATTGGGTATTGAGCATTGAACATTGAGGATTGACGGATGAGGATTGAGGATCGCGGATTGAGGATTTAGGATTGAATATTGATGATTGATGATTGAGGATTGACGGTTGTGGATTGAGGACGAGGACTGAGGGTTGAGTATTGATGTTTGAAGTATGAGGATTGGGAATTCAGGATTGAGAACTGAGGATTCAGGATTGAGGATTGAAGATTGAGGATTCGGTATTGAGGATTGAAGAATGAGGATTGAGGATTCAGGATTGAGGATTGAGGATTGCAGATTGAGTATTGAGGATTGAAGTTTGAGGATTGAGGATTGAGCATTGAGGATTGAGGATTGAGGATTGAGGATTGAGGATTGAATATTGAGTATTGAGGATTGAGGATTGAGGATTGTGTATTGAGGATTGAGGATTGAGAATTGAAGATTGAGGATTGGGTATTGAGGATTGAAGGTTGAGGATTCAGGATTGAGGATTCAGAATTGAGGTTTGATGACTGAGGATTGAGGATTGAAGATTGAGTATTGAGGGTTATAGGATTGAGGATTGAAGATTGAGGATTGAGGGTTGAGCATTGAGGATGAGGGCTGAGGGTTGAGGATTGAGGTATGAGGACTGAGGACTGAGGATTGAGGGTTGAGAATTGAGGATTGAGGATTGACGATTGGAGATTGAGGATTGGGTATTGAGGATTGAAGAATGAGGATTGAGGATTGAGGATTGAGGATTGAGGATTGAAGATTGAGTATTGAGGATTGAAGACCGACGATTGAGGATTGAGGATTGAGGATTGGGTATTGAGGATTGAGGATTGAAGGTTGAGTATTGAGGATTGAAGGTTGATGATTGAGGTTTGGGGACTGAGGATTGAGGATTGAGGATTGAGGATTGAGGATTGAGGATTGAGGATTGAGGATTGAGCATTAAGGATTGAAGTTTGAGGATTGGGTATCGCGGATTGAACAGTGAGGATTGAGGATTGATAATTGAGTATTGAGGATTGAGTACTGAAGGTTGTATATTGATGATTGAAGATTGAGGATTGAGGATTGAGGTTTGTGGATTGAGGAAGAGGACTGAGAGTTGAGTATTGATGTTTGAGGTCTGAGGACCGAGGATTGAGGATTGAGAATTGAGGATTGAGTATTGAGGATTGAAGATTGAGGATTGGGTATTGAGGATTGAAGAATGAGGATTGAGGATTGAGGATTGAGGATTGAGGAATGAAGATTGAGGATTGAGGATTGAGGATTGAGGATTGAGGATTGAAGATTGAATATTGAGGTTTGAAGATTGAGTATTGAGGATTGAAGATTGATGATTGAGGTTTGGGGACTGAGGATTGAGGATTGAGGATTGAGGATTGAGGATTGAGGATTGAGGATTGAGGATTGAGGATTGAGTATTGAGGATTGAACTTTGAGGACTGGGGATCGCGGATTGAACATTGAGGATTGAGGATTGATAATTGAGTATTGACGATTGAGGACTGAAGGTTGTATATTGATGATTGAAGAATGAGGATTGAGGATTGAGGGTTGTGGATTGAGGACGTGGACTGATGGTTGTGTATTGATGTTTGAGGTCTGAGGAGCGAGGATTGAGGATTGAGAATTGTGGATTGAGTATTGAGGATTGAAGGTGAGGATTGGGTATTGAGGATTGAAGAATGAGGATTGAGGATTGAGGATTGAGGATTGAGGAATGAAGATTGAGGATTGAGGATTGAGGACTGAGTATTGAAGATTGAGTATTGAGGATTGAAGATTGAGGATTGAGGATTGAGGATTGAGGATTGAGGATTGAAGATTGACGATAGGGGACTGAGTGTTGAGGGTTGAGTGATGAGAATTGATGTTTCTGGATAGAGACTAGAAGATTGCAGATTGAGTATTGCGTATTGAAAACTCTGAACTGAGGATATTCTATTGAGGATTGAGGATTGACTACTCATTGTTGAGGACTGAGGGCCGAAGAATTAAGATTCAGGATTGAGGATTCAGGATTGAGATTTGAGGACAGAGTATTGAGGTTTGAGGATTGAGGATTGAGGATTGAAGATTGAGGATTGGGTATTGATCATTGAACATTGAGGATTGAGGGATGAGGATTGAGGATCGCGTATTGAGGATTGAGGATTGAATATTGATGATTGAAGATTGAGGATTGACGGTTGTGTATTGAGGACGAGGACTGAGGGTTGAGTATTGATGTTTGAAGTATGAGGATTGGGAATTCAGGATTGAGAATTGAGGATTCAGGACTGAGGATTGAAGATTGAGGATTGGGTATTGAGGACTTAAGGTTGAGGATTCAGGATTGAGGATTCAGAATTGAGGTTTGATGACTGAGGATTGAGGATTGAAGATTGAGTATTGAGGGTTGAGGATTGAGGATTGAAGATTGAGGATTGAGGGTTGAGGATTGAGGATGAGGGCTGAGGGCTGAGGGTTGTGGATTGAGCTTTGAGGACTGAGGACTGAGGATTGAGGATTGAGAATTGAGAATTGGGGATTGAGGATTGAAGATTGAGTATTGGGCATTGAGGATTGAAGACTGAGTATTGAGGATTGATTGTTGAGGATTGAAGATTGAGGATTGAGGTTTGGGGACTGAGGATTGAGGATTGAGGATCGAGGATTGAGGATTAAGCATTGAGGATTGAGTATTGAGGATTGAACATTGAGGATTGGGTATCGCGGATTGAACATTGAGGATTGAGGATTGAGGATTGAGTATTGAGGATTGAGGACTGAAGATTGTATATTGATGATTGAAGATTGAGGATTGAGGATTGAGGGTTGTGGATTGTGGACGAGGACTGAGGGTTGAGTATTGATGTATGAGGTATGAGGATCGAGGATTGAGGATTGAGATGTGGGGATTGAGGATTGAGGATTGAAGATTGGGGATTGGGTATTGAGGATTGAAGAATGAGGATTGAAGATTGAGGATTGAGGATTGAGAATTGAGGATTGAGGATTGAGGATTGAAGATTGAGAATTGGGTATTGACGATTGAAGAATGAGGATTAAGGATTGAGGATTGAGGATTGAGTATTGAAGATTGAGTATTGAGGATTGAAGTATGAGGATTGGGAATTCAGGATTGAGAAATAAGGATTCAGGATTGAGGATTGAGGATTGAGGATTCGGTATTGAGGATTGAAGAATGAGGATTGAGGATTGAGGATTGAGGATTGAGTATTGAAGATTGAGTATTGAGGATTGAAGTATGAGGATTGGGAATTCAGGATTGAGAATTGAGGATTCAGGATTGAGGATTGAAGATTGAGGATTCGGTATTGAGGATTGAAGAATGAGGATTGAAGATTCAGGATTGAGGATTGAGGATTGCAGACTGAGTATTGAGAATTGAAGATTGAGGATTGAGGATTGAGCATTGAGGATTGAGGATTGAGGATTGAAGATTGAGTATTGAGGATTGAAGATTGAGGATTGTGGATTGAGGATTGAGGATTGAGGATTGCAGATTGAGTATTGAGGATTGAAGATTGAGGTTTGAGGATTGAGCATTGAGGATTGAGGATTGAGGATTGAGGATTGAGTATTGAGGATTGAGGATTGAATATTGAGTATTGAGGATGGACGATTGACGATTGAGGATTGAGGATTGAGAATTGAGGATTGAATATTGAGGACTGAGTGTTGAGGGATGAGTGATGAGAATTGATGTTTGTGGATAGAGGTTTGAAGATTGCAGATTGAGTATTGAGTATTGAAAACTGTGAATTGAGGATATTCTGTTGAGGATTGAGGATTGACAACTGATTGTTGAGGACTGGTGGCCGAAGATTGAGGTTTCAGGATTGAGGATTCAGAATTGAGGTTTGAGGGCTGAGGATTGAGGATTGAAGATTGAGTATTGTGGATTGAAGATTGAGGATTGAGGATTGAGGATTGAGGATTGAGCATGAGTGCTGAGGGTTGAGGGTTGAGGTTTGAGGACTGAGGACTGAGGATTGAGGGTTGAGGATTGAGGATTGAAGATTGAGTATTGGGTATTGAGGATTGAAGAATGAGGATTGAAGATTGAGGATTGAGGATTGAGAATTGAGGATTGAAGAATGAGGACTGAGGATTGAGTATTGAGGATTGAGTATTGAAGATTGAGTGTTGAGGATTGAAGTGAGAGGATTGGGAATTCAGGATTGAGAATTGAGGATTCAGGATTGAGGATTGAAGATTGAGGATTCGGTATTGAGGATTGAAGAATGAGGATTGAGGATTCAGGATTGAGGATTGAGGATTGCAGATTGAGTATTGAGGATTGAAGATTGAGGATTGAGGATTGAGCATTGAGGATTGAGGATTGAGGATTGAAGATTGAGCATTGAGGATTGAAGATTGAGGATTGAGGTTTGGGGACTGAGGGTTGAGGATTGAGGTTTGAGGACTGAGGACTGAGGATTGAGGATAGAGAATTGAGGATTGAGGATTGAGGATTGAAGATTGAGGATTGAGGATTGAGAATTGAGGATTGAGGACTGAGGACTGAGGATTGAGGATTGAGAACTGAGGATTGAGGACTGAGGATTGAAGATTGAGTATTGGGTATTGACGATTGAAGAATGAGGATGGAAGGTTGAGGATTGGGGATTGAGAGTTGAGGATTGAGGGTTGAGGATTGTAGATTGAGGATTGGGTATTGAGGATTGAAGAATGAGGATTGAGGATTGAGGATTGAGGATTGAGGATTGAATATTGAGTATTGAGGATTGACGATTGACGATTGAGTATTGAGGATTGAGAATTGAGGATTGAATATTGAGGACTGAGTGTTGAGGGTTGAGTGATGAGAATTGATGTTTGTGGATAGAGGTTTGAAGATTGCAGATTGAGTATTGAGTATTGGAAACTGTGAATTGAGGATATTCTATTGAGGATTGAGGATTGGCAACTGATTGTTGAGGACTGGTGGCCGAAGGTTGAGGTTTCAGGATTGAGGATTCAGAATTGAGGTTTGAGGGCTGAGGATTGAGGATTGAAGATTGAGTATTGTGGATTGAAGATTGAGGATTGAGGATTGAGGATTGAGGATTGAGGATGAGTGCTGAGGGCTGAGGATTGAGGTTTGAGGACTGAGGACTGAGGATTGAGGGTTGAGGATTGAAGATTGAGGATTGGGTATTGAGGATTGAAGAATGAGGATTGAGGATTGTGGTCTGAGGACGAGGACGAGGACTAAGAGTTGAGTATTGATGTTTGAGGTCTGAGGACCGAGGATTGAGGATTGAGAATTGAGGATTGAGTATTGAGGATTGAAGATTGAGGATTGGGTATTGAGAATTGAAGAATGAGGATTGAGGATTGAGGATTGAGGGTTGAGGAATGAAGATTGAGGATTGAGGATTGAGGATTGAGGATTGAAGATTGAGTATTGAGGATTGAAGATTGAGGATTGAGGATTGAGGATTGAGGATTGAGTATTGAAGATTGAGTATAGGGGACTGAGTGTTGAGGGTTGAGTGATGAGAATTGATGTTTGTGGATAGAGACTTGAAGATTGCAGATTGAGTATTGCGTATTGAAAACTCTGAACTGAGGATATTCTATTGAGGATTGAGGATTGACAACTGATTGTTGTGGACTGAGGGCCGAAGAATTAAGATTCAGGATTGAGATTTGAGGACTGAGTATTGAGGTTTGAGGATTGAGGATTGAGTATTGAGGATTGAAGATTGAGGATTGAGGATAGAGAATTGAGGATTGAGTATTGAGGATTGAAGATTGAGGATTGAGGATTGAGGATTGAAGATTGAGTATTGAGGATTGAAGGTTGAGGATTCAGGATTGAGGATTCAGAATTGAGGTTTGATGACTGAGGATTGAGGATTGAAGATTGAGTATTGAGGGTTGAGGTTTGAGGATTGAAGATTGAGTATTGAGGGTTGAGGATTGAGGATGAGGGCTGAGGGCTGAGGGTTGTGGATTGAGGTTTGAGGACTGATGACTGAGGATTGAGGATTGAGAATTGAGAATTGAGGATTGAGGATTGAATATTGAGTATTCGGTATTGAGGATTGAAGACTGAGTATTGAGGATTGATTATTGAGGATTGAAGATTGAGGATTGAGGTTTGGGGACTGAGGATTGAGGATTGAGGATCGAGGATTGAGGATTAAGGATTGAGGTTTGAGTATTGAGGATTGAACATTGAGGATTGGGTATCGCGGATTGAAGTATGAGTATTGGGAATTCAGGATTGAGAATTAGGGATTCAGGATTGAGGACTGAAGATTGAGGATTCGGTATTGAGGATTGAAGAATGAGGATTGAGGATTCAGGATTGAGGATTGAGGATTGCAGATTGAGTATTGAGGATTGACGATTGAGGTTTGAGGATTGAGCATTGAGGATTGAGTGTTGAGGATTGAGGATTGAGTATTGAGGATTGAAGATTGAGGATTGTGGATTGAGGATTGAGGATTGAGTATTGAAGATTGAGGATTGGGTATTGAGGACCGAAGGTTGAGGATTCAGGATTGAGGATTGAGAATTGAGGTTTGATGACTGAGGATTGAGGACTGAAGATTGAGTATTGAGGGTTGAGGATTGAGGACTGAGTATTGAGGTTTGAGGATTGAGGATTGAGGATTGAGGATTGAAGATTGAGGATTGGGTATTGAGCATTGAACATTGAGGATTGAGGGATGAGGATTGAGGATCGCGGATTGAGGATTGAGGATTGAATATTGATGATTGAAGATTGAGGATTGACGGTTGCGGATTGAGGACGAGGACTGAGGGTTGAGTATTGATGTTTGAAGTATGAGGATTGGGAATTCAGGATTGAGAATTGAGGATTCAGGATTGAGGATTGAAGATTGAGGATTCGGTATTGAGGATTGAAAAATGAGGATTGAGGATTCAGGATTGAGGATTGAGGATTGCAGATTGAGTATTGAGGTTTGAAGATTGAGGGTTGAGGATTGAGTATTGAGGATTGAAGATTGAGGATTGAGGATTGAGCATTGAGGATTGAGGATTGAGGATTGAAGATAGAGTATTGAGGATTGAAGATTGAGGATTGTGGATTGAGGATTGAGGATTGAGGATTGAAGATTGAGGATTGGGTATTGAGGACTGAAGGTTGAGGATTCAGGATTGAGGATTCAGAATTGAGGTTTGATGACTGAGGATTGAGGATTGAAGATTGAGTATTGAGGGTTGAGGGTTGAGGATTGAAGATTGAGGATTGAGGGTTGAGGATTGGGGACTGAGTGTTGAGGGTTGTGTGATGAGAATTGATGTTTGTGGTTAGAGATTTGAGGATTGCAGATTGAGTATTGCGTATTGAAAGCTCTGAACAGAGGATATTCAATTGAGGATTGAGGATTCAGGATTGAGGTTTGAGGACTGAGGACTGAGGATTGAGGATTGAGGATTGAGGATTGAGAATTGAAGACTGAGGATTGGGTATCGCGGATTGAACATTGAGGATTGAGGATTGAGGATTGAGTATTGAGCATTGAGGACTGAAGATTGTATATTGATGATTGAAGATTGAGGATTGAGGATTGAGGGTTGTGGATTGAGGACGAGGACTGAGGGCTGAGTATTGATGTATGAGGTATGAGGATCGAGGATTGTGGATCGAGAGTTGGGGATTGAGGATTGAGGATTGAAGATTGAGGATTGGGTATTGAGGATTGAAGAATGAGGATTGAAGATTGAGGATTGAGGACTCAGAATTGAGGATTGAGGATTGAGGATTGAAGATTGAGAATTGGGTATTGAGGATTGAAGAATGAGGATTGAGGATTGAGGATTGAGGATTGAGTATTGAAGATTGAGTATTGAGGATTGAAGTATGAGGATTGGGAATTCAGGATTGAGAATTGAGGATTCAGGATTGAGGATTGAATATTGAGGATTCGGTATTGAGGATTGAAGAATGAGGATTGAGGATTCAGGATTGAGGATTGAGGATTGCAGATTGAGTATTGAGGATTGAAGATTGAGGTTTGAGGATTGAGCATTGAGGATTGAGGATTGAGGATTGAAGATTGAGTATTGAAGATTGAAGATTGAGGATTGTGGATTGAGGATTGGGTATTGAGGATTGAAGAATGAGGATTGAGTATTGAGGATTGAGGATTGAGTATAGAAGATTGAGTATTGAGGATTGAAGTATGAGGATTGGGAATTCAGGATAGAGAATTGAGGATTCAGGATTGAGGATTGAAGATTGAGGATTCGGTATTGAGGATTGAAGAATGAGGATTGAGGATTCAGGATTGAGGATTGAGGATTGCAGATTGAGTATTGAGGATTGAAGATTGAGGTTTGAGGATTGCGCATTGAGGATTGAGGATTGAAGACTGACGATTGAGGATTGTGGATTGAGGATTGAGGATTGAGGATTGAGGATTGAGGTTTGATGACTGAGGATTGAGGATTGAAGATTGAGTATTGAGGGTTGAGGATTGAGGATTGAAGATTGAGGATTGGGTATTGAGGATTGAAGAATGAGGATTGAGGATTGAGGATTGAGGATTGAGGATTGAGGATTGAATATTGAGTATTGAGGATTGACGATTGACGATTGAGGATTGAGGATTCAGAATTGAGGATTGAATATCGAGGACTGAGTGTTGAGGGTTGAGTGATGAGAATCGATGTTTGTGGATAGAGGTGTGAAGATTGCAGATTGAGTATTCAGTATTGAAAACTGTGAATTGAGGATATTCTATTGAGGATTGAGGATTGACAACTGATTGTTGAGGACTGAGGACCGAAGATTGAGGATTCAGGATTGAGGATTCAGAATTGAGGTTTGAGGACTGAGGATTGAGGATTGAAGATTGAGGATTGAGGATTGATGATTGAGGATTGAGGATTGAGGATTGAGGATTAAGGATTGAGGATGAGTGCTGAGGGTTGAGGATTGAGGTTTGAGGACTGAGGTCTGAGGATTGAGGATTGAGAATTGAGGATTGAGGATTGAGGATTGGAGATTGAGGATTGGGTATTGAGGATTGAAGAATGAGGATTGAGGATTGAGGATTGAGGATTGAGGATTGAGGATTGAGGATTGAGGTTTGAGGATTGAGGATTGAGTATTGAGGATTGAAGATTGAGTATTGAGGATTGAAGATTGAGGATTGAGGATTGAGGATTGAGGATTGAGGTTTGACGATTGAGGATTGAAGATTGAGGATTGGGGATTGAGGATTGACGATTGAGGATTGAGGATTGAGGATTGAGGATTGAGGATTGAGGGTGAGGACTGAGGGTTGAGGATTGAGGTTTGAGGAACGAGGATTGAGGATTGAGGATGGAGGACTTAGGATTGAGGTTTGAGGAACGAGGATTGAGGATTGAGGATGGAGGACTGAGGATTGACGATTGAGTATTGAAGATTGAGGGTTGATTACTGAGGATTGAGGATTGAGGATTGAGGATTGAGGATTGAGGATTGAGGATTGAGGATTGAGGATGAGTGCTGAGGGTTGAGGATTGAGGTTTGAGGACTGAGGACTGAGGATTGAGGGTTGAGAATTGAGGATTGGAGATTGAGGATTGGGTATTGAGGATTGAAGAATGAGGATTGAGGATTGAGGATTGAGGATTGAGGATTGAAGATTGAGTATTGAGGATTGAAGACTGACGATTGAGGATTGAGGATTGGGTTTTGAGGATTGAGGATTGAAGATTGAGTATTGAGGATTGAAGATTGATGATTGAGGTTTGGGGACTGAGCATTGAGGATTGAGGATTGAGGATTGAGGATTGAGGATTGAGGATTGAGGATTGAGGATTGAGGATTGAGGATTGAGTATTGAGGATTGAGGATTGAAGATTGAGGATTGGGGACTGCGCGTTGAGGGTTGAGTGATGAGAATTGATGTGTGTGGATAGAGATCTGAAGGTTGCAGATTGAGTATTGCGTATTGAAAACTCATAACAGAGGATATTCAATTGAGGATTGAGGATTGACAATTGATTGTTGAGGACTGAGAGCCGAAGATTGAGGATTCAGGATTGAGGATTCAGGATTGAGGTTTGAGGACTGAGGATTGAGGATCGAGGATTGAGGATTGAGGATTCAGGATTGAAGATTGGGGATTGGGAATTGAGGATTGAACGTTGAGGATTGAGGGATGAGTATTGAGGATTGCAGATTGAGTATTGAGGATTGAAGAGTGAGGATTGAGGATTGAGGATTGTGGATTGAGGATTGAAGGTTGAGTATTGAGGATTGAAGACTGACGATTGAGGATTGAGGATTGAGGATTGAGGACTGAGGGTTGAGGATTGAAGATTGAGGATTGGGTATTGAGGATTTAAGAATGAGGATTGAGGATTGAGGATTGAGGATTGAGGATTGAATATTGAGTATTGAGGATTGACGATTGACGATTGAGAATTGAGGATTGAGAATTGAGGATTGAATATTGAGGACTGAGTGTTGAGGGTTGAGTGATGAGAATTGATGTTTGTGGATAGAGGTTTGAAGATTGCAGATTGAGTATTGAGTATTGGAAACTGTGAATTGAGGATATTCTATTGAGGATTGAGGATTGGCAACTGATTGTTGAGGACTGGTGGCCGAAGGTTGAGGTTTCAGGATTGAGGATTCAGAATTGAGGTTTGAGGGCTGAGGATTGAGGATTGAAGATTGAGTATTGTGGATTGAAGATTGAGGATTGAGGATTGAGGGTTGAGGATTGAGGATGAGTGCTGAGTGTTGAGGATTGAGGTTTGAGGACTGAGGACTGAGGATTGAGGGTTGAGAATTGAGGATTGGAGATTGAGGATTGGGTATTGAGGATTGAAGAATGAGGATTGAGGATTGAGGATTGAGGATTGAGGATTGAAGATTGAGTATTGAGGATTGAAGACTGACGATTGAGGATTGAGGATTGAGGATTGGGTTTTGAGGATTGAGGATTGAAGATTGAGTATTGGGGATTGAAGATTGATGATTGAGGTTTGGGGACTGAGCATTGAGGATTGAGGATTGAGGATTGAGGATTGAGGATTGAGGATTGAGTATTGAGGATTGAACGTTGAGGATTGGGTATCGCGGATTGAACATTGAGGATTGAGAGTTGAGGATTGGGTATTGAGGATTGAAGAATGAGGATTGAGGATTGAGGATTGAGGATTGAGGAATGAAGATTGAGGATTGAGGATTGAGGATCGAGGATTGAAGATTGGGTATTGAGGATTGAAGATTGAGGATTGAGGTTTGGGGACTGAGGATCGAGGACTGAGGATTGAGGATTGAGGATTGAGGATTGAGGATTGAGTATTGAGGATTGAGGATTGAAGATTGAGGATTGGGGACTGAGCGTTGAGGGTTGAGTGATGAGAATTGATGTTTGTGGATAGAGATCTGAAGGTTGCAGATTGAGTATTGCGTATTGAAAACTCATAACAGAGGATATTCAATTGAGGATTGAGGATTGACAATTGATTGTTGAGGACTGAGGGCCGAAGATTGAGGATTCAGGATTGAGGATTCAGGATTGAGGTTTGAGGACTGAGGATTGAGGATCGAGGATCGAGGATTGAGGATTGAGGATTGAATATTGAAGATTGGGGATTGGGTATTGAGGATTGAACATTGAGGATTGAGGGATGAGGATTGAGGATTGCAGATTGAGTATTGAGGATTGAAGATTGAGGATTCAGGATTGAGGATTGAGGATTGAGGATTGAGGATTGAGGATTGAAGACCGAGTATTGAGGATTGAAGGTTGAGGATTGGGGATTGAGGATTGAAGATTGAGGATTCAGTATTGAGGATTCAGAATCGAGGTTTGAGGACTGAGCATTGAGCATTGAAGACTGAGTATTGAGGATTGAGAATTGAGGATTGAGGATTGAAGATTGAGTATTGGGGGTTGAAGGTTGAGGATTGAGGATTGAGGACTGAGGATTGACGATGTGTGCTGAGGGTTGAGGATTGAGGTTTGAGGACTGAGGACTGAGGATTGAGGATTGAGAATTGAGGATTGAGGATTGATGATTGAAGGTTGAGTATTGGGTATTGAGGACTGAAGAATGAGGATTGAAGATTGAAGATTGAGGATTGAGAATTAAGGATTGAGTACTGAGGACTGAGGAATGAGGATTGAGAACTGAGGTTTGAGGATTGAGGATTGAAGATTGAGTATTGGGTATTGACGATTGAAGAATGAGGATTGAAGATTGAGGATTGGGGATTGAGAGTTGAGGATTGAGGATTGAGAATTGAAGATTGAGGATTGGGTATTGAGGATTGAAGAATGAGGATTGAGGATTGAGGATTGGGGATTGAGGATTGAACATTGAGGATTCAGTATTGAGGATTCAGAATCGAGGTTTGAGGACTGAGCATTGAGCATTGAAGACTGAGTATTGAGGATTGAGGATTGAAGATTGAGGATTGGGGACTGAGTGTTGAGGGTTGAGTGATGAGAATTGATGTTTGTGGATAGAGATTTGAGGATTGCAGATTGAGTATAGCGTATTGAAAGCTCTGAACAGAGGATATTCAATTGAGGATTGAGGATTCAGGATTGAGGTTTGAGGACTGAGGACTGAGGATTGAGGATTGAGGATTGAAGAGTGAGGATTGAAGATTGAGGATTGGGTATTGTGGATTGAAGAATGAGGATTGAGGATTGAGGATTGAGGATTGAAGAGTGAGGAATGAGGATTGAGGATTGAGGATTGAGGATTGAAGATTGAGTATTGAGGATTGAAGGCTGACGATTGAGGATTGAGGATTGAGTATCGAGGATTGAGGACTGAAGATTGTATATTGATGATTGAAGATTTAGGATTGAGGATTGAGGGTTGTGGATTGAAGTTTGAGGTCTGAGGACTGAGGATTGAGGATTGAGAATTGAGGATTGAGGATTGAGGATTGAAGATTGAGGATTGGGTATTGAGGATTGAAGAGTGAGGATTGAGGATTGAGGATTGAGGATTGAGGATTGAGGACTGAAGGTTGAGTATTGAGGATTCAAGACTGACGATTGAGGATTGAGGATTGAGGATTGAGGATTGAGGATTGAGGATTGAGGATTGAGGATTGAGGTTTGATGACTGTGGATTGAGGATTGAAGATTGAGTATTGAGGGTTGAGGATTGAGGATCGAAGATTGAGGATTGAGGATTGAGGATTGAAGATTGAGTACTGGGTATTGAGGATTGAAGAATGAGTATTGAAGATTGAGGATTGAGGATTGAGAATTGAGGATTGAGGACTGAGGACTGAGGATTGAGGATTGAGAACTGAGGGTTGAGGACTAAGGATAGAAGATTGAGTATTGGGTATTGACGATTGAAGAATGAGGATTGAAGATTGAGGATTGGGGATTGAGAGTTGAGGATTGAGGATTGAGGATTGGAGACTGACGATTGAGGATTGAGGATTGAGGATTGGGTATTGAGGATTGAGGATTGAAGATTGAGTATTGAGGATTGAATATTGATGATTGAGGTTTGGGGACTGAGGATTGAGGATTGAGGATTGAGGATTGAGGATTGAGGATTGAGGATTAAGAATTGAGGGTTGAACATCGAGGATTGGGTATCGCGGATTGAACATTGAGGATTGAGGATCGAGGATTCAGTATTGAGGATTGAAGATTGAGTATTGAGGATTGAAGACTGACGATTGAGGATTGAGGATTGAGGATTGGGTATTGAGGATTGAGGATTGAAGATTGAGTATTGAGGATTGAATATTGATGATTGAGGTTTGGGGACTGAGGATTGAGGATTGAGGATTGAGGATTGAGGATTGAGGATTGAGGATTGAGTATTGAGGGTTGAACATTGAGGATTGGGTATCGCGGATTGAACATAGAGGATTGAGGATTGAGGATTGAGTATCGAGGATTGAGGACTGAAGATTGTATATTGATGATTGAAGATTGAGGATTGAGGATTGAGGGTTGTGGATTGAGGACGAGGACTGAGGGTTGAGTATTGATGTTTGAGGTCTGAGGACCGAGGATTGAGGATTGAGAATTGAGGATTGAGTATTGAGGATTGAAGATTGAGGATTGGGTATTGAGGATTGAAGAATGAGGATTGAGGATTGAGGATTGAGGATTGAGGAATGAAGATTGAGGATTGAGGATTGAGGATCGAGGATTGAAGATTGGGTATTGAGGATTGAAGATTGAGGATTGAGGTTTGGGGTCTGAGGATCGAGGACTGAGGATTGAGGATTGAGGATTGAGGATTGAGGATTGAGTATTGAGGATTGAGGATTGAAGATTGAGGATTGGGGACTGAGCGTTGAGGGTTGAGTGATGAGAATTGATGTTTGTGGATAGAGATCTGAAGGTTGCAGATTGAGTATTGCGTATTGAAAACTCATAACAGAAGATATTCAATTGAGGATTGAGGATTGACAATTGATTGTTGAGGACTGAGGGCCGAAGATTGAGGATTCAGGATTGAGGATTCAGGATTGAGGTTTGAGGACTGAGGATTGAGGATCGAGTATCGAGGATTGAGGATTGAGGATTGAATATTGAAGATTGGGGATTGGGTATTGAGGATTGAACATTGAGGATTGAGGGATGAGGATTGAGGATTGCAGATTGAGTATTGAGGATTGAAGATTGAGGATTCAGGATTGAGGATTGAGGATTGAGGATTGAAGACCGAGTATTGAGGATTGAAGGTTGAGGATTGGGGATTGAGGATTGAAGATTGAGGATTCAGTATTGAGGATTCAGAATCGAGGTTTGAGGACTGAGCATTGAGCATTGAAGACTGAGTATTGAGGATTGAGAATTGAGGATTGACGATTGAAGATTGAGTATTGGGGATTGAAGGTTGAGGATTGAGGATTGAGGACTGAGGATTGACGATGTGTGCTGAGGGTTGAGGATTGAGGTTTGAGGACTGAGGACTGAGGATTGAGGATTGAGAATTGAGGATTGAGGATTGATGATTGAAGGTTGAGTATTGGGTATTGAGGTCTGAAGAATGAGGATTGAAGATTGAAGATTGAGGATTGAGAATTAAGGATTGAGTACTGAGGACTGAGGAATGAGGATTGAGAACTGAGGTTTGAGGACTGAGGATTGAAGATTGAGTATTGGGTATTGACGATTGAAGAATGAGGATTGAAGATTGAGGATTGGGGATTGAGAGTTGAGGATTGAGGATTGAGAATTGAAGATTGAGGATTGGGTATTGAGGATTGAAGAATGAGGATTGAGGATTGAGGATTGGGGATTGAGGATTGAATAATGAGTATTGAGAATTGACGATTGACGATTGAGGATTGAGGATTGAGAATTGAGGTTTGAATATTGAGGACTGAGTGTTGAGGGTTGAGTGATGAGAATTGATGTTTGTGGATAGAGGTTTGAAGATTGCAGATTGAGTATTGAGTATTGAAAACTGTGAATTGAGGATATTCTATTGAGGATTGAGGATTGACAACTGATTGTTGAGGACTGGTGGCCGAAGACTGAGGTTTCAGGATTGAGGATTCAGAATTGAGGTTTGAGGGCTGAGGATTGAGGATTGAAGATTGAGTATTGTGGATTGAAGATTGAGTTTTGAGGATTGAGGATTGAAGATTGAGGATGAGTGCTGAGGGTTGAGGATTGAGGTTTGAGGACTGAGGACTGAGGATTGAGGGTTGAGGATTGAGGATTGAAGATTGAGTATGAGGTATTGAGGATTGAAGAATGAGGATTGAGGATTGAGGATTGAGGATTGAGAATTGAGGATTGAAGAATGAGGATTGAGGATTGAGGATTGAGGATTGAGTATTGAAGATTGAGTATTGAGGATTGAAGTATGAGGATTGGGAATTCAGGATTGAGAATTGAGGATTCAGGATTGAGGATTGAATATTGAGGATTCGGTATTGAGGATTGAAGAATGAGGATTGAGGATTCAGGATTGAGGATTGAGGATTGCACATTGAGTATTGAGGATTGAAGATTGGGGATTGAGGATTGAGCATTGAGGATTGAGGATTGAGGATTGAAGATAGAGTATTGAGGATTGAAGATTGAGGATTGTGGATTGAGGATTGAGAATTGAAGATTGAGGATTGGGTATTGAGGATTGAAGAATGAGGATTGAGGATTGAGGATTGGGGATTGAGGATTGAACATTGAGGATTCAGTATTGAGGATTCAGAATCGAGGTTTGAGGACTGAGCATTGAGCATTGAAGACTGAGTATTGAGGATTGAGGATTGAAGATTGAGGATTGGGGACTGAGTGTTGAGGGTTGAGTGATGAGAATTGATGTTTGTGGATAGAGATTTGAGGATTGCAGATTGAGTATTGCGTATTGAAAGCTCTGAACAGAGGATATTCAATTGAGGATTGAGGATTCAGGATTGAGGTTTGAGGACTGAGGACTGAGGATTGAGGATTGAGGATTGAAGAGTGAGGATTGAAGATTGAGGATTGGGTATTGTGGATTGAAGAATGAGGATTGAGGATTGAGGATTGAGGATTGAAGAGTGAGGAATGAGGATTGAGGATTGAGGATTGAGGATTGAGGATTGAAGATTGAGTATTGAGGATTGAAGGCTGACGATTGAGGATTGAGGATTGAGTATCGAGGATTGAGGACTGAAGATTGTATATTGATGATTGAAGATTTAGGATTGAGGATTGAGGGTTGTGGATTGAAGTTTGAGGTCAGAGGACTGAGGATTGAGGATTGAGAATTGAGGATTGAGGATTGAGGATTGAAGATTGAGGATTGGGTATTGAGGATTGAAGAGTGAGGATTGAGGATTGAGGATTGAGGATTGAGGATTGAGGACTGAAGGTTGAGTATTGAGGATTCAAGACTGACGATTGAGGATTGAGGATTGAGGATTGAGGATTGAGGATTGAGGATTGAGGATTGAGGTTTGATGACTGTGGATTGAGGATTGAAGATTGAGTATTGAGGGTTGAGGATTGAGGATCGAAGATTGAGGATTGAGGATTGAGGATTGAAGATTGAGTACTGGGTATTGAGGATTGAAGAATGAGTATTGAAGATTGAGGATTGAGGATTGAGAATTGAGGATTGAGGACTGAGGACTGAGGATTGAGGATTGAGGACTGAGGGTTGAGGACTAAGGATAGAAGATTGAGTATTGGGTATTGACGATTGAAGAATGAGGATTGAAGATTGAGGATTGGGGATTGAGAGTTGAGGATTGAGGATTGAGGATTGAAGACTGACGATTGAGGATTGAGGATTGAGGATTGGGTATTGAGGATTGAGTATTGAAGATTGAGTATTGAGGATTGAATATTGATGATTGAGGTTTGGGGACTGAGGATTGAGGATTGAGGATTGAGGATTGAGGATTGAGGATTGAGGATTGAGAATTGAGGGTTGAACATTGAGGATTGGGTATCGCGGATTGAACATTGAGGATTGAGGATTGAGGATTCAGTATTGAGGATTGAAGATTGAGTATTGAGGATTGAAGACTGACGATTGAGGATTGAGGATTGAGGATTGGGTATTGAGGATTGAGGATTGAAGATTGAGTATTGAGGATTGAATATTGATGATTGAGGTTTGGGGACTGAGGATTGAGGATTGAGGATTGAGGATTGAGGATTGAGGATTGAGGATTGAGTATTGAGGGTTGAACATTGAGGATTGGGTATCGCGGATTGAACATAGAGGATTGAGGATTGAGGATTGAGTATTGAGGATTGAGGACTGAAGATTGTATATTGATGATTGAAGATTGAGGATTGAGGATTGAGGGTTGTGGATTGAGGACGAGGACTGAGGGTTGAGTATTGATGTTTGAGGTCTGAGGACCGAGGATTGAGGATTGAGAATTGAGGATTGAGTATTGAGGATTGAAGATTGAGGATTGGGTATTGAGGATTGAAGAATGAGGATTGAGGATTGAGGATTGAGGATTGAGGAATGAAGATTGAGGATTGAGGATTGAGGATCGAGGATTGAAGATTGGGTATTGAGGATTGAAGATTGAGGATTGAGGTTTGGGGTCTGAGGATCGAGGACTGAGGATTGAGGATTGAGGATTGAGGATTGAGGATTGAGTATTGAAGATTGAGGATTGAAGATTGAGGATTGGGGACTGAGCGTTGAGGGTTGAGTGATGAGAATTGATGTTTGTGGATAGAGATCTGAAGGTTGCAGATTGAGTATTGCGTATTGAAAACTCATAACAGAAGATATTCAATTGAGGATTGAGGATTGACAATTGATTGTTGAGGACTGAGGGCCGAAGATTGAGGATTCAGGATTGAGGATTCAGGATTGAGGTTTGAGGACTGAGGATTGAGGATCGAGGATCGAGGATTGAGGATTGAGGATTGAATATTGAAGATTGGGGATTGGGTATTGAGGATTGAACATTGAGGATTGAGGGATGAGGATTGAGGATTGCAGATTGAGTATTGAGGATTGAAGATTGAGGATTCAGGATTGAGGACTGAGCATTGAGCATTGAAGACTGAGTATTGAGGATTGAGAATTGAGGATTGACGATTGAAGATTGAGTATTGGGGATTGAAGGTTGAGGATTGAGGATTGAGGACTGAGGATTGACGATGTGTGCTGAGGGTTGAGGATTGAGGTTTGAGGACTGAGGACTGAGGATTGAGGATTGAGAATTGAGGATTGAGGATTGATGATTGAAGGTTGAGTATTGGGTATTGAGGTCTGAAGAATGAGGATTGAAGATTGAAGATTGAGGATTGAGAATTAAGGATTGAGTACTGAGGACTGAGGAATGAGGATTGAGAACTGAGGTTTGAGGACTGAGGATTGAAGATTGAGTATTGGGTATTGACGATTGAAGAATGAGGATTGAAGATTGAGGATTGGGGATTGAGAGTTGAGGATTGAGGATTGAGAATTGAAGATTGAGGATTGGGTATTGAGGATTGAAGAATGAGGATTGAGGATTGAGGATTGGGGATTGAGGATTGAATATTGAGTATTGAGGATTGACGATTGACGATTGAGGATTGAGTATTGAGAATTGAGGTTTGAATGTTGAGGACTGAGTGTTGAGGGTTGAGTGATGAGAATTGATGTTTGTGGATAGAGGTTTGAAGATTGCAGATTGAGTATTGAGTATTGAAAACTGTGAATTGAGGATATTCTATTGAGGATTGAGGATTGACAACTGATTGTTGAGGACTGGTGGCCGAAGACTGAGGTTTCAGGATTGAGGATTCAGAATTGAGGTTTGAGGGCTGAGGATTGAGGATTGAAGATTGAGTATTGTGGATTGAAGATTGAGTTTTGAGGATTGAGGATTGAAGATTGAGGATGAGTGCTGAGGGTTGAGGATTGAGGTTTGAGGACTGAGGACTGAGGATTGAGGGTTGAGGATTGAGGATTGAAGATTGAGTATGAGGTATTGAGGATTGAAGAATGAGGATTGAGGATTGAGGATTGAGGATTGAGAATTGAGGATTGAAGAATGAGGATTGAGGATTGAGGATTGAGGATTGAGTATTGAAGATTGAGTATTGAGGATTGAAGTATGAGGATTGGGAATTCAGGATTGAGAATTGAGGATTCAGGATTGAGGATTGAATATTGAGGATTCGGTATTGAGGATTGAAGAATGAGGATTGAGGATTCAGGATTGAGGATTGAGGATTGCACATTGAGTATTGAGGATTGAAGATTGAGGATTGAGGATTGAGCATTGAGGATTGAGGATTGAGGATTGAAGATAGAGTATTGAGGATTGAAGATTGAGGATTGTGGATTGAGGATTGAGGATTGAGGATTGAAGATTGAGGATTGGGTATTGAGGACTGAAGGTTGAGGACTCAGGATTGAGGATTCAGAATTGAGGTTTGATGACTGAGGATTGAGGATTGAAGATTGAGTATTGAGGGTTGAGGGTTGAGGATTGAAGATTGAGGATTGAGGGTTGAGGATTGAGGATGAGGGCTGAGGGTTGAGGATTGAGGTTTGAGGTCTCAGGACTGAGGATTGAGGATTGAGAATTGAGGATTGAGGATTGAGGATTGAAGATTGAGGATTGGGTATTGAGGATTGAGGAGTGAGGATTGAGGATTGAGGATTGAGGATTGAGGATTGAGGATTGAAGGTTGAGTATTGAGGATTGAAGACTGACGATTGAGGATTGAGGATTGAGGATTGAGGATTGAGGATTGAGGATTGAGGATTGAGGATTGAGGTTTGATGACTGTGGATTGAGGATTGAAGATTGAGTATTGAGGGTTGAGGATTGAGGATTGAAGATTGAGGATTGAGGATTGAGGATTGAAGATTGAGTACTGGGTATTGAGGATTGAAGTATGAGGATTGAAGATTGAGGAGTGAGGATTGAGAATTGAGGATTGAGGACTGAGGACTGAGGATTGAGGATTGAGAACTGAGGATTGAGGACTGAGGATTGAAGACTGAGTATTGGGTATTGACGATTGAAGAATGAGGATTGAAGATTGAGGATTGGGGATTGAGAGTTGAGGATTGAGGATTGAGGAATGAAGATTGATGATTGGGTATTGAGGATTGAAGAATGAGGATTGAGGATTGAGGATTGAGGATTGAGGATTGAATATAGAGTATTGAGGATTGACGATTGACGATTGAGGATTGAGGATTGAGAATTGAGGATTGAATATTGAGGACTGTGTGTTGAGGGTTGAGTGATGAGAATTGATGTTTGTGGATAGAGGTTTGAAGATTGCAGATTGAGTATTGAGTATTGAAAACTGTGAATAGAGGATATTCTATTGAGGATTGAGGATTGACAACTGATTGTTGAGGACTGAGGCCGAGGATTGAGGTTTCAGGATTGAGGATTCAGAATTGAGGTTTGAGCGCTGAGGATTGAGGATTGAAGATTGAGTATTGTGGATTGAAGATTGTGGATTGAGGATTGAGGATTGAGGATTGAGGATTGAGGATTGAAGATTGAGGATTGGGGACTGAGTGTTGAGGGTTGAGTGATGAGAATTGATGTTTGTGGATAGAGATTTGAGGATTGCAGATTGAGTATTGCGTATTGAAAGCTCTGAACAGAGGATATTCAATTGAGGATTGAGGATTCAGGATTGAGGTTTGAGGACTGAGGACTGAGGATTGAGGATTGAGGATTGAAGAGTGAGGATTGAAGATTGAGGATTGGGTATCGAGGATTGAAGAATGAGGATTGAGGATTGAGGATTGAGGATTGAAGAGTGAGGATTGTGGATTGAGGATTGAGGATTGAGGATTGAAGATTGAGTAATGAGGATTGAAGGCTGACGATTGAGGATTGAGGGTTGAGTATTGAGGATTGAGGACTGAAGATTGTATATTGATGATTGAAGATTGAGGATTGAGGATTGAGGGTTGTGGATTGAAGTTTGAGGTCTGAGGACTGAGGATTGAGGATTGAGAATTGAGGATTGAGGATTGAGGATTGAAGATTGAGGATTGGGTATTGAGGATTGAAGAGTGAGGATTGAGGATTGAGGATTGAGGATTGAGGATTGAGGATTGAAGGTTGAGTATTGAGGATTGAAGACTGACGATTGAGGATTGAGGATTGAGGATTGAGGATTGAGGATTGAGGATTGAGGTTTGATGACTGTGGATTGAGGATTGAAGATTGAGTATTGAGGGTTGAGGATTGAGGATCGAAGATTGAGGATTGAGGATTGAGGATTGAAGATTGAGTACTGGGTATTGAGGATTGAAGAATGAGGATTGAAGATTGAGGATTGAGGATTGAGAGTTGAGGATTGAGGATTGAGGATTGATGATTGAGTATTGGGTATTGAGGATTGAAGAATGAGGATTGAGGATTGAGGATTGAGGATTGAGGATTGAATATTGAGTATTGAGGATTGACGATTGACCATTGAGGATTGAGGATTGAGAATTGAGGATTGAATATTGAGGACTGAGTGTTGAGGGTTGAGTGATGAGAATTGATGTTTGTGGGTAGAGGTTTGAAGATTGCAGATTGAGTATTGAGTATTGAAAACTGTGAATTGAGGATATTCTATTCAGTATTGAGGATTGACAGCTGACTGTTGAGGACTGAGGGCCGTAGACTGAGAATTCAGGATTGAGGATTCAGAATTGAGGTTTGAGGACTGAGGATTGAGGATTGAAGATTGAGTATTGAGGATGGAAGATT
This sequence comes from Calliopsis andreniformis, assembly GCF_051401765.1. Classification (NCBI taxonomy): domain Eukaryota; kingdom Metazoa; phylum Arthropoda; class Insecta; order Hymenoptera; family Andrenidae; genus Calliopsis; species Calliopsis andreniformis. The sequence goes on from NW_027480567.1 coordinate 862,380, forward strand.
GAGGATTGTGGATTGAAGATTGAGGATTGAGGAATGAGCATTGAGGATTGAGGATGAGTGCTAGATGGTTGAGGATTGAGGTTTGAGGACTGAGGACTGAGGATTGTGGATTGAGAATTGAGGATTGAGGATCGAGAATTGGAGATTGAGGACTGGGTATTGAGGATTGAAGAATGAGGGTTGAGGATTGAGGATTGAGGATTGAGGATTGAAGATTGAGAATTGAGGATTGAAGACTGACGATTGAGGATTGAGGATTGAGGATTGAAGTTTGAGTATTGAGGATTGAAGATTGAGGGTTGAGGATTGAGGATTGAAGGTTGAGGATTTGGGACTGAGGATTGAAGATTGAGGATCGAGGATTGACGATTGAGGATTGAGGATTGAGGATGGAGGATTGAAGACTGAGGATTGGGTATTGAGAATTGACCATTGAGGATTGAGGGATGAGGATTGAGGATTGAGGATTGAGGATTGAAGATTGAATATTGATAATTGAAGATTGTGGATTGAGGATTGAGGGTTGTGGATTGAGGACGAGGACTGAGGGTCGAGTATTGATGTTTGAAGTATGAGGACTGAGGATTCAGGATTGAGAATTGAGGATTGAGGATTGAGGACTGAAGATTGAGGATTCGGTATTGAGGATTGAAGAATGAGTATTGAGGATTGAGGATTGAGGATTGAGGATTGCAGATTCAGTATTGAGGATTGAGGATTGAGGATTGAGTATTGAGGATTGAGGATTGAGGATTGAAGATTGAGTATTGAGGATTGCAGATTGAGGATTAAGGATTGAGGATTGAGGATTGAGGATTGAAGATTGCGGATAGGGGATTGAGGATTGAAGATTGAGGATTCAGGATTGACGATACAGAATTGAGGTTTGAGGACTGAGGATTGAGGATTGAAGGTTGAGGATTGAGGATTGAAGATTGAGGATTGAGGATTGAGGATGAGGGCTGAGGATTGAGGATCGAGGTTTGAGGGCTGAGGACTGAGGATTGAGGATTGAGAATTGAGGATTGAGGATTGAGGATTGAAGATTGAGGATTGGGTATAGAGGATTGAAGAATGACGATTGTGGATTGAGAATGGGGGATTGAGGATTGAGGATTGAAGATTGATTATTGAGGATTGAAGGCAGACGTTTGAGTATTGAGGATTGAGGATTGATGATTGAGGATTGAGCGTTGGGGATTGAGAATTGAGGATTGAGGATTGAAGATTGGGTATTGAGGGTTGAAGATTGAGGATTGAGGACTGAGGATTGAGGATTGACGATGAGGGCTGAGGGTTGAGGGTTGAGGTTTGAGGATTGAGGACTGAGGATTGAGGATTGAGAATTGAGGATTGAGGAATGAGGATTGTGGATTGAGGATTGAGTATTGAGGATTGAAGTTTGAGTATTGAGTATTGAAGATTGAGTATTGAGGATTGAGTGTTGAGGATTGAGGATTGAGGATTGAGGGTTGAGGTTTGAAGATTGAGGATTGGGGACTGAGTATAGAGGGTTGAGTGATGAGAATTGACGTTTGTGTATAGAGATCTGAAGATTGCAGATTGAGTATTGAGTATTGAAAACTGTGAATTGAGGATGTTCTATTGAGGATTGAGGACTGACAACTGACTGTTAGGACTCAGGGCTGAAGGTTGAGGATTCAGGATTGAGGATTCAGGAATGAGGTTTGAGGACTGAGGATTGAGGATTGAGGATTGAGGATTGGAGATTGAGGATTGGGGACTCAGTGTTGAGGGTTGAGTGATGAGAATTGATGTTTGTGGATAGAGATTTGAAGATTGGAGTTTGAGTATTGAGTATTGAAAGCTGTGAATTGATGATATGCTATTGAGGATTGAGGATTGATAACTGATTGTTGAGGACTGAGGGCTGAAGATTGAGGATTCAGGATTGCGGATTCAGGATTGAGGTTTGAGGACTGAGGATTGAGGATTGAAGATTGAAGATTGGGTATTGCGGATTGAACATTGAGGGCTGAGGATTAAGGATTGAGGATTGAGGATTGAGGATTGAAGATTGAATATTGATGATTGAAGATTGAGGACTGAGGATCGAAGATTGAGGATTGGGTATTGAGGATCGAAGTATGAGGATTGAGGATTGAGGATTGAGGATTGAGTGTTGGGGATTGAGAATTGAGGATTGAGGATTGAAGATTGAGTATTCAGGATTGGACATTGACGACTGAGGATTGAGTATTGAGGATCGAGAATTGAGGATTGAGGATTGAAGATTGAGGGTTGAGGATTGAGGATTGAAGATTGAGGATTTGGGACTGAGGATTGAAGATTGAGGATCGAGGATTGAGGATTGAGGATTGAGGATTGAGGATTGGGGATTGACGATGAGGGCTGAGGGTTGAGGATTGAGGTTTGAGGATTGAGGACTAAGGATTGAAGATTGAGAATTGAGGATTGAGGATTGAGGATTGAAGGTTGAGTATTGGGTATGGAGGATTGAAGAATGAGGATAGAAGATTGAGGATTGACTATTGAGAATTGAGGATTGAGGATTGAGGATTGAAGATTGAGGATTGCTTATTGAGGATTGAAGAATGAGGATTAAGGATTGAGGATTGAGGATTGAATACTGAGGACTGAGTGTTGAGGGTTGAGTGATGAGAATTGATGTCTGTGGATAGAGGTTTGAATATCGCAGATTGAGTATTGAGTATTGAAAACTGTGAATTGAGGATATTCTATTGAGTATTGAGGATTGACAACTGATTGTTGAGGACTGAGGGCCGTAGATTGAGAATTCAGGATTGAGGATTCAGAATTGAGGTTTGAGGACTGAGGATTGAGGATTGAAGATTGAGTATTGAGGATTGAAGATTGAAGATTGAGGATTTGGGACTGAGGATTGAAGATTGACGATTGAGGATTGAGGATTGAGGATTGAGGATTGAACATTGAGTACTGAGTGTTGAGGGTTGAGTGATGAGAATTGATGTTTGTGGATAGAGGTTTGAAGATTGCAGATTGAGTATTGAGTATTGAAAACTCAGAACTGAGGATATTCTATTGAGGATTGAGGATTGACAATTGATTGTTGAGGTCTGAGGGCCGAAGATAGAGGGTTCAGGATTAAGGATTCATAATTGAGGTTTGAGGACTGAGGATTGAGGATTGAAGATGGAGTATTGAGGATTGAAGATTGAGGATTGAGGATTGAAGATTGAGGATTGGGTATTGAGGATTGAAGAATGAGGATTGAGGAATGAGTATTGAGGATTGAGGATTGTGTATTGAAGATTGAGTATTGAGGATTGAATGCTGACGATTGAGGATTGAGGATTGAGGATTGAGTATTGAGGATTGAGGATTGAGGATTGAGGATTGAGGATTGAGGATTGAGGATTGAGGATTGAGGATTGGGGATTGACGATGAGGGCTGAGGGTTGAGGATTGAGGTTTGAGGATAGAGGACTAAGGATTGAGGATTGAGAATTCAGGATTGAGGATTGAGGATTGAAGATTGAGTATTGGGTATTGAGGATTGAAGAATGAGGATTGAAGATTGAGGATTGACTATTGAAAATTGAGGATAGAGGATTGAGGATTGAAGATTGAGGATTGGGGATTGAAGGTTGAATATTCAGGATTGGAGATTGACGATTGAGGATTGAGGATTGAGTATCGAGGATTGAGGATTGAGGATTGAGAGTTGAGGATTGAGGATTGGATATTGACTACTGAGGATTGAAGATTGAGGATTGAGGATTGAGGTTAGAGGATTGACGATGAGGGCTGAGGGTTGAGGATTGAGGTTTGAGGACTGAGGACTGAGGATTGAGGATTGAGGATTGAGGAATGAGGATTGAGGATTGAGGATTGAGGATTGAGGATTGAAGATTGAGGATTGAGGATTGAAGATTGAGTATTGAGGGTTGAAGATTGATGATTGAGGTTTGGGGACTGAGGATTGAGGATTGAGGATTGAGGATTGAGGATTGAGGATTGAGGATTGAGGATTGAGGATTGAGGATTGAAGATTGATGATTGAGGTTTGGGGACTGAGGATTGAGGATTGAGGATTGAGGATTGAGGATTGAGGATTGAGGATTGAGGATTGAGGATTGAGTGTTGAGGATTGAACTTTGAGGATTGGGTATCGCGGATTGAACATTGAGGATTGAGGATTGATAATTGAGTATTGACGATTGAGGACTGAAGATTGTATATTGATGATTGAAGATTGAGGGTTGAGGACTGAGGGTTGTGGATTGAGGACGAGGACTGAGGGTTGAGTATTGATGTTTGAGGTCTGAGGACCGAGGATTGAGGATTGAGAATTGAGGATGGAGTATTGAGGATTGAAGATTGAGGATAGGGTATTGAGGATTGAAGAATGAGGATTGAGGATTGAGGATTGAGGATTGAGGAATGAAGACTGAGGATTGAGGATTGAGGATTGAGGATTGAAGATTGAGTATTGAGGATTGAAGATTGAGGATTGAGGATTGAGGATTGAGGATTGAGGATTGAAGATTGAGTACAGGGTACTGAGTGCTGAGGGTTGAGTGATGAGAATTAATGTTTGTGGATAGGGACTTGAAGATTGCAGATTGAGTATTGCGTATTGAAAACACGGAACTGAGGATATTCTATTGAGGATTGAGGATTGACAACTCATTGTTGAGGACTGAGGGCCGAAGAATTAAGATTCAGGATTGAGGATTCAGGATTGAGATTTGAGGACTGAGTATTGAGGTTTGAGGATTGAGGATTGAGCATTAAGGATTGAAGTTTGAGGATTGGGTATCGCGGATTGAACAGTGAGGATTGAGGATTGATAATTGAGTATTGAGGATTGAGTACTGAAGGTTGTATATTGATGATTGAAGATTGAGGATTGAGGATTGAGGTTTGTGGATTGAGGACGAGGACTGAGAGTTGAGTATTGATGTTTGAGGTCTGAGGACCGAGGATTGAGGATTGAGAATTGAGGATTGAGTATTGAGGATTGAAGATTGAGGATTGGGTATTGAGGATTGAAGAATGAGGATTGAGGATTGAGGATTGAGGATTGAGGAATGAAGATTGAGGATTGAGGATTGAGGATTGAGGATTGAGGATTGAAGATTGAATATTGAGGTTTGAAGATTGAGTATTGAGGATTGAAGATTGATGATTGAGGTTTGGGGACTGAGGATTGAGGATTGAGGATTGAGGATTGAGGATTGAGGATTGAGGATTGAGGATTGAGGATTGAGTATTGAGGATTGAACTTTGAGGACTGGGGATCGCGGATTGAACATTGAGGATTGAGGATTGATAATTGAGTATTGACGATTGAGGACTGAAGGTTGTATATTGATGATTGAAGAATGAGGATTGAGGATTGAGGGTTGTGGATTGAGGACGAGGACTGATGGTTGTGTATTGATGTTTGAGGTCTGAGGACCGAGGATTGAGGATTGAGAATTGTGGATTGAGTATTGAGGATTGAAGGTGAGGATTGGGTATTGAGGATTGAAGAGTGAGGATTGAGGATTGAGGATTGAGGATTGAGGAATGAAGATTGAGGATTGAGGATTGAGGACTGAGTATTGAAGATTGAGTATTGAGGATTGAAGATTGAGGATTGAGGATTGAGGATTGAGGATTGAGGATTGAAGATTGACGATAGGGGACTGAGTGTTGAGGGTTGAGTGATGAGAATTGATGTTTCTGGATAGAGACTAGAAGATTGCAGATTGAGTATTGCGTATTGAAAACTCTGAACTGAGGATATTCTATTGAGGATTGAGGATTGACTACTCATTGTTGAGGACTGAGGGCCGAAGAATTAAGATTCAGGATTGAGGATTCAGGATTGAGATTTGAGGACAGAGTATTGAGGTTTGAGGATTGAGGATTGAGGATTGAAGATTGAGGATTGGGTATTGATCATTGAACATTGAGGATTGAGGGATGAGGATTGAGGATCGCGTATTGAGGATTGAGGATTGAATTATGATGATTGAAGATTGAGGATTGACGGTTGTGTATTGAGGACGAGGACTGAGGGTTGAGTATTGATGTTTGAAGTATGAGGATTGGGAATTCAGGATTGAGAATTGAGGATTCAGGATTGAGGATTGAAGATTGAGGATTGGGTATTGAGGACTTAAGGTTGAGGATTCAGGATTGAGGATTCAGAATTGAGGTTTGATGGCTGAGGATTGAGGATTGAAGATTGAGTATTGAGGGTTGAGGATTGAGGATTGAAGATTGAGGATTGACGGTTGAGGATTGAGGATGAGGGCTGAGGGCTGAGGGTTGTGGATTGAGCTTTGAGGACTGAGGACTGAGGATTGAGGATTGAGAATTGAGAATTGAGGATTGAGGATTGAAGATTGAGTATTGGGCATTGAGGATTGAAGACTGAGTATTGAGGATTGATTGTTGAGGATTGAAGATTGAGGATTGAGGTTTGGGGACTGAGGATTGAGGATTGAGGATCGAGGATTGAGGATTAAGCATTGAGGATTGAGTATTGAGGATTGAACATTGAGGATTGGGTATCGCGGATTGAACATTGAGGATTGAGGATTGAGGATTGAGTATTGAGGATTGAGGACTGAAGATTGTATATTGATGATTGAAGATTGAGGATTGAGGATTGAGGGTTGTGGATTGTGGACGAGGACTGAGGGTTGAGTATTGATGTATGAGGTATGAGGATCGAGGATTGAGGATTGAGATGTGGGGATTGAGGATTGAGGATTGAAGATTGGGGATTGGGTATTGAGGATTGAAGAATGAGGATTGAAGATTGAGGATTGAGGATTGAGAATTAAGGATTGAGGATTGAGGATTGAAGATTGAGAATTGGGTATTGACGATTGAAGAATGAGGATTAAGGATTGAGGATTGAGGATTGAGTATTGAAGATTGAGTATTGAGGATTGAAGTATGAGGATTGGGAATTCAGGATTGAGAAATAAGGATTCAGGATTGAGGATTGAGGATTGAGGATTCGGTATTGAGGATTGAAGAATGAGGATTGAGGATTGAGGATTGAGGATTGAGTATTGAAGATTGAGTATTGAGGATTGAAGTATGAGGATTGGGAATTCAGAATTGAGAATTGAGGATTCAGGATTGAGGATTGAAGATTGAGGATTCGGTATTGAGGATTGAAGAATGAGGATTGAAGATTCAGGATTGAGGATTGAGGATTGCAGACTGAGTATTGAGAATTGAAGATTGAGGATTGAGGATTGAGCATTGAGGATTGAGGATTGAGTATTGAAGATTGAGTATTGAGGATTGAAGATTGAGGATTGTGGATTGAGGATTGAGGATTGAGGATTGCAGATCGAGTATTGAGGATTGAAGATTGAGGTTTGAGGATTGAGCATTGAGGATTGAGGATTGAGGATTGAGGATTGAGTATTGAGGATTGAGGATTGAATATTGAGTATTGAGGATGGACGATTGACGATTGAGGATTGAGGATTGAGAATTGAGGATTGAATATTGAGGACTGAGTGTTGAGGGATGAGTGATGAGAATTGATGTTTGTGGATAGAGGTTTGAAGATTGCAGATTGAGTATTGAGTATTGAAAACTGTGAATTGAGGATATTCTGTTGAGGATTGAGGATTGACAACTGATTGTTGAGGACTGGTGGCCGAAGATTGAGGTTTCAGGATTGAGGATTCAGAATTGAGGTTTGAGGGCTGAGGATTGAGGATTGAAGATTGAGTATTGTGGATTGAAGATTGAGGATTGAGGATTGAGGATTGAGGATTGAGCATGAGTGCTGAGGGTTGAGGGTTGAGGTTTGAGGACTGAGGACTGAGGATTGAGGGTTGAGGATTGAGGATTGAAGATTGAGTATTGGGTATTGAGGATTGAAGAATGAGGATTGAAGATTGAGGATTGAGGATTGAGAATTGAGGATTGAAGAATGAGGACTGAGGATTGAGTATTGAGGATTGAGTATTGAAGATTGAGTGTTGAGGATTGAAGTGAGAGGATTGGGAATTCAGGATTGAGAATTGAGGATTCAGGATTGAGGATTGAAGATTGAGGATTCGGTATTGAGGATTGAAGAATGAGGATTGAGGATTCAGGATTGAGGATTGAGGATTGCAGATTGAGTATTGAGGATTGAAGATTGAGGATTGAGGATTGAGCATTGAGGATTGAGGATTGAGGATTGAAGATTGAGCATTGAGCATTGAAGATTGAGGATTGAGGTTTGGGGACTGAGGATTGAGGATTGAGGATTGAGGATTGAGTATTGAGGATTGAGGATTGAGTATTGAGGATTGAGGATTGAAGATTGAGGATTGGGGACTGAGCGTTGAGGGTTGAGTGATGAGAATTGATGTTTGTGGATAGAGATCTGAAGGTTGCAGATTGAGTATTGCGTATTGAAAACTCATAACAGAGGATATTGAATTGAGGATTGAGGATTGACAATTGATTGTTGAGGACTGAGGGCCGATGATTGAGGATTCAGGATTGAGGTCTGAGGACTGAGGATTGAGGATCGAGGATTGAGGATTGAGGATTCAGGATTGAAGATTGGGGATTGGGTATTGAGGATTGAACGTTGAGGATTGAGGGATGAGGATTGAGGATTGCAGATTGAGTATTGAGGATTGAAGATTGTGGATTCAGGATTGAGGATTGAGGATTGAGGATTGAGGATTGGGGATTGAAGACTGAGTATTGAGGACTGAAGGTTGAGGATTGGGGATTGAGGATTGAAGACTGAGGACTCAGGATTGAGGATTCAGAAGTGAGGTTTGAGGACTGAGCATTGAGCATTCAAGACTGAGTATTGAGGATTGAGAATTGAGGATTGAGGATTGAAGATTGAGTATTGGGGATTGAAGGTTGAGGATTGAAGATTGAGGACTGAGCATTGACGATGTGTGCTGAGGGTTGAGGATTGAGGTTTGAGGACTGAGGACTGAGGATTGAGGATAGAGAATTGAGGATTGAGGATTGAGGATTGAAGATTGAGGATTGAGGATTGAGAATTGAGGATTGAGGACTGAGGACTGAGGATTGAGGATTGAGAACTGAGGATTGAGGACTGAGGATTGAAGATTGAGTATTGGGTATTGACGATTGAAGAATGAGGATGGAAGGTTGAGGATTGGGGATTGAGAGTTGAGGATTGAGGGTTGAGGATTGTAGATTGAGGATTGGGTATTGAGGATTGAAGAATGAGGATTGAGGATTGAGGATTGAGGATTGAGGATTGAATATTGAGTATTGAGGATTGACGATTGACGATTGAGTATTGAGGATTGAGAATTGAGGATTGAATATTGAGGACTGAGTGTTGAGGGTTGAGTGATGAGAATTGATGTTTGTGGATAGAGGTTTGAAGATTGCAGATTGAGTATTGAGTATTGGAAACTGTGAATTGAGGATATTCTATTGAGGATTGAGGATTGGCAACTGATTGTTGAGGACTGGTGGCCGAAGGTTGAGGTTCCAGGATTGAGGATTCAGAATTGAGGTTTGAGGGCTGAGGATTGAGGATTGAAGATTGAGTATTGTGGATTGAAGATTGAGGATTGAGGATTGAGGATTGAGGATTGAGGATGAGTGCTGAGGGCTGAGGATTGAGGTTTGAGGACTGAGGACTGAGGATTGAGGGTTGAGGATTGAAGATTGAGGATTGGGTATTGAGGATTGAAGAATGAGGATTGAGGATTGTGGTCTGAGGACGAGGACGAGGACTGAGAGTTGAGTATTGATGTTTGAGGTCTGAGGACCGAGGATTGAGGATTGAGAATTGAGGATTGAGTATTGAGGATTGAAGATTGAGGATTGGGTATTGAGGATTGAAGAATGAGGATTGAGGATTGAGGATTGAGGGTTGAGGAATGAAGATTGAGGATTGAGGATTGAGGATTGAGGATTGAAGATTGAGTATTGAGGATTGAAGATTGAGGATTGAGGATTGAGGATTGAGGATTGAGTATTGAAGATTGAGTATAGGGGACTGAGTGTTGAGGGTTGAGTGATGAGAATTGATGTTTGTGGATAGAGACTTGAAGATTGCAGATTGAGTATTGCGTATTGAAAACTCTGAACTGAGGATATTCTATTGAGGATTGAGGATTGACAACTGATTGTTGTGGACTGAGGGCCGAAGAATTAAGATTCAGGATTGAGGATTCAGGATTGAGATTTGAGGACTGAGTATTGAGGTTTGAGGATTGAGGATTGAGTATTGAGGATTGAAGATTGAGGATTGAGGAGAGAGAATTGAGGATTGAGTATTGAGGATTGAAGATTGAGTATTGAGGATTGAAGATTGAGGATTGTGGATTGAGGATTGATGATTGAGGATTGAAGATTGAGGATTGGGTATTGAGGATTGAAGGTTGAGGATTCAGGATTGAGGATTCAGAATTGAGGTTTGATGACTGAGGATTGAGGATTGAAGATTGAGTATTGAGGGTTGAGGATTGAGGATTGAAGATTGAGTATTGAGGGTTGAGGATTGAGGATGAGGGCTGAGGGCTGAGGGTTGTGGATTGAGGTTTGAGGACTGATGACTGAGGATTGAGGATTGAGAATTGAGAATTGAGGATTGAGGATTGAATATTGAGTATTCGGTATTGAGGATTGAAGACTGAGTATTGAGGATTGATTATTGAGGATTGAAGATTGAGGATTGAGGTTTGGGGACTGAGTATTGAGGATTGAGGATCGAGGATTGAGGATTAAGGATTGAGGTTTGAGTATTGAGGATTGAACATTGAGGATTGGGTATCGCGGATTGAAGTATGAGTATTGGGAATTCAGGATTGAGAATTAGGGATTCAGGATTGAGGACTGAAGATTGAGGATTCGGTATTGAGGATTGAAGAATGAGGATTGAGGATTCAGGATTGAGGATTGAGGATTGCAGATTGAGTATTGAGGATTGAAGATTGAGGTTTGAGGATTGAGCATTGAGGATTGAGTGTTGAGGATTGAGGATTGAGTATTGAGGATTGAAGATTGAGGATTGTGGATTGAGGATTGAGGATTGAGTATTGAAGATTGAGGATTGGGTATTGAGGACTGAAGGTTGAGGATTCAGGATTGAGGATTCAGAATTGAGGTTTGATGACTGAGGATTGAGGACTGAAGATTGAGTATTGAGGGTTGAGGATTGAGGACTGAGTATTGAGGTTTGAGGATTGAGGATTGAGGATTGAGGATTGAAGATTGAGGATTGGGTATTGAGCATTGAACATTGAGGATTGAGGGATGAGGATTGAGGATCGCGGATTGAGGATTGAGGATTGAATATTGATGATTGAAGATTGAGGATTGACGGTTGCGGATTGAGGACGAGGACTGAGGGTTGAGTATTGATGTTTGAAGTATGAGGATTGGGAATTCAGGATTGAGAATTGAGGATTCAGGATTGAGGATTGAAGATTGAGGATTCGGTATTGAGGATTGAAAAATGAGGATTGAGGATTCAGGATTGAGGATTGAGGATTGCAGATTGAGTATTGAGGTTTGTAGATTGAGGGTTGAGGTTTGAGCATCGAGGATTGAGGATTGAGGATTGAGGATTGAGGATTGAAGATTGAGTACTGAGGATTGAATATTGAGGATTGTGGATTGAGGATTGAGGATTGAGGATTGAGTTTTGAAGATTGAGTATTGAGGATTGAAGTATGAGGATTGGGAATTCAGGATTGAGAATTGAGGATTCAGGATTGAGGATTGAAGATTGAGGATTCGGTATTGAGGATTGAAGAATGACGATTGAGAATTGAGGTTTGATGACTGAGGATTGAGGATTGAAGATTGAGTATTGAGGGTTGAGGATTGAGGATTGAAGATTGAGGATTGAGGATTGAGGATTGAAGATTGAGTATTGGGTATTGAGGATTGAAGAATGAGGATTGAGGATTGAGGATTGAGGATTGAGGATTGAAGATTGATGATTGGGTATTGAGGATTGAAGAATGAGGATTGAGGATTGAGGATTGAGGATTGCGGATTGAATATTGAGTATTGAGGATCGACGATTGACGATTGAGGATTGGGGATTGAGAATTGAGGTTTGAATATTGAGGACTGAGTGTTGAGGGTTGAGTGATGAGAGTTGATGTTTGTGGATAGAGGTTTGAAGTTTGCAGATTGAGTATTGTGTACTGAAAACTGTGAATTGAGGATATTCTATTGAGGATTGAGGATTGACAACTGATTGTTGAGGACAGAGGGCCGAAGATTGAGGATTCAGGATTGATGATTCAGGATTGAAGTTTGAGGACTGAGGATTGAGGATCGAGGATCGAGGATTGAGGATTGAGGATTGAATATTGAAGATTGGGGATTGGGTATTGAGGATTAAACATTGAGGATTGAGGGATGAGGATTGAGGATTGCAGATTGAGTATTGAGGATTGAAGATTGAGGATTCAGGATTGAGGATTGAGGATTGAGGATTGAGGATTGAGGATTGAAGACCGAGTATTGAGGATTGAAGGTTGAGGATTGGGGATTGAGGATTGAAGATAGAGGATTCAGGATTGAGGATTCAGAATCGAGGTTTGAGGACTCAGCATTGAGCATTGAAGACTGAGTATTGAGGATTGAGAATTGAGGATTGAGGATTGAAGATTGAGTATTGGGGATTGAAGGTTGAGGATTGAGGATTGAGGACTGAGGATTGACGATGTGTGCTGAGGGTTGAGGATTGAGGTTTGAGGACTGAGGACTGAGGATTGAGGATTGAGAATTGAGGATTGAGGATTGATGATTGAAGGTTGAGTATTGGGTATTGAGGACTGAAGGATGAGGATTGAAGATTGAAGATTGAGGATTGAGGATTGAGAATTGAGGATTGAGTACTGAGGACTGAGGAATGAGGATTGAGAACTGAGGTTTGAGGACTGAGGATTGAAGATTGAGTATTGAGTATTGACGATTGAAGAATGAGGATTGAAGATTGAGGATTGGGGATTGAGAGTTGAGGATTGAGGATTGAGAATTGAAGATTGAGGATTGGGTATTGAGGATTGAAGAATGAGGATTGAGGATTGAGGATTGGGGATAGAGGATTGAATATTGAGTATTGAGGATTGACGATTGACGATTGAGGATTGAGGATTGAGAATTGAGGATTGAATATTGAGGACTGAGTGTTGAGGGTTGAGTGATGAGAATTGATGTTTGTGGATAGAGGATTGAAGATTGCAGATTGAGTATTGAGTTTTGAAAACTGTGAATTGAGGATATTCTATTGAGGATTGAGGATTGACAACTGATTGTTGAGGACTGGTGGCCGAAGATTGAGGTTTCAGGATTGAGGATTCAGAATTGAGGTTTGAGGTCTGAGGATTGAGGATTGAAGATTGAGTATTGTGGATTGAAGATTGAGTTTTGAGGATTGAGGATTGATGATTGAGGATGAGTGCTGAGGGTTGAGGATTGAGGTTTGAGGACTGAGGGCTGAGGATTGAGGGTTGAGGATTGAGGATTGAAGATTGAGTATTGGGTATTGAGGATTGAAGAATGAGGATTGAAGATTGAGGATTGAGGATTGAGAATTGAGGATTGAAGAATGAGGATTGAGGATTGAGGATTGAGGATTGAGTATTGAAGATTGAGTATTGAGGATTGAAGTATGAGGATTGGGAATTCAGGATTGAGAATTGAGGATTCAGGATTGAGGATTGAAGATTGAGGATTCGGTATTGAGGATTGAAGAATGAGGATTGAGGATTCAGGATTGAGGATTGAGGATTGCAGATTGAGTATTGAGGATTGAAGATTGAGGATTGAGGATTGAGCATTGAGGATTGAGGATTGAGGATTGAAGATAGAGTATTGAGGATTGAAGATTGAGGATTGTGGATTGAGGATTGAGGATTGAGGATTGAAGATTGAGGATTGGGTATTGAGGACTGAAGGTTGAGGATTCAGGATTGAGGATTCAGAATTGAGGTTTGATGACTGAGGATTGAGGATTGAAGATTGAGTATTGAGGGTTGAGGGTTGAGGATTGAAGATTGAGGATTGAGTGTTGAGGATTGGGGACTGAGTGTTGAGGGTTGAGTGATGAGAATTGATGTTTGTGGTTAGAGATTTGAGGATTGCAGATTGAGTATTGCGTATTGAAAGCTCTGAACAGAGGATATTCAATTGAGGATTGAGGATTCAGGATTGAGGTTTGAGGACTGAGGACTGAGGATTGAGGATTGAGGATTGAGGATTGAGAATTGAAGACTGAGGATTGGGTATCGCGGATTGAACATTGAGGATTGAGGATTGAGGATTGAGTATTGAGCATTGAGGACTGAAGATTGTATATTGATGATTGAAGATTGAGGATTGAGGATTGAGGGTTGTGGATTGAGGACGAGGACTGAGGGCTGAGTATTGATGTATGAGGTATGAGGATCGAGGATTGTGGATCGAGAGTTGGGGATTGAGGATTGAGGATTGAAGATTGAGGATTGGGTATTGAGGATTGAAGAATGAGGATTGAAGATTGAGGATTGAGGACTCAGAATTGAGGATTGAGTATTGAGGATTGAAGATTGAGAATTGGGTATTGAGGATTGAAGAATGAGGATTGAGGATTGAGGATTGAGGATTGAGTATTGAAGATTGAGTATTGAGGATTGAAGTATGAGGATTGGGAATTCAGGATTGAGAATTGAGGATTCAGGATTGAGGATTGAATATTGAGGATTCGGTATTGAGGATTGAAGAATGAGGATTGAGGATTCAGGATTGAGGATTGAGGATTGCAGATTGAGTATTGAGGATTGAAGATTGAGGTTTGAGGATTGAGCATTGAGGATTGAGGATTGAGGACTGAAGATTGAGTATTGAAGATTGAAGATTGAGGATCGTGGATTGAGGATTGGGTACTGAGGATTGAAGAATGAGGATTGAGTATTGAGGATTGAAGAATGGGGATTGAGGATTGTGGTCTGAGGACGAGGACGAGGACTGAGAGTTGAGTATTGATGTTTGAGGTCTGAGGACCGAGGATTGAGGATTGAGAATTGAGGATTCAGGATTGAGATTTGAGGACTGAGTATTGAGGTTTGAGGATTGAGGATTGAGTATTGAGGATTGAAGATTGAGGATTGAGGATAGAGAATTGAGGATTGAGTATTGAGGATTGAAGATTGAGTATTGAGGATTGAAGATTGAGGATTGTGGATTGAGGATTGATGATTGAGGATTGAAGATTGAGGATTGGGTATTGAGGATTGAAGGTTGAGGATTCAGGATTGAGGATTCAGAATTGAGGTTTGATGACTGAGGATTGAGGATTGAAGATTGAGTATTGAGGGTTGAGGATTGAGGATTGAAGATTGAGTATTGAGGGTTGAGGATTGAGGATGAGGGCTGAGGGCTGAGGGTTGTGGATTGAGGTTTGAGGACTGATGACTGAGGATTGAGGATTGAGAATTGAGAATTGAGGATTGAGGATTGAATATTGAGTATTCGGTATTGAGGATTGAAGACTGAGTATTGAGGATTGATTATTGAGGATTGAAGATTGAGGATTGAGGTTTGGGGACTGAGGATTGAGGATTGAGGATCGAGGATTGAGGATTAAGGATTGAGGTTTGAGTATTGAGGATTGAACATTGAGGATTGGGTATCGCGGATTGAAGTATGAGTATTGGGAATTCAGGATTGAGAATTAGGGATTCAGGATTGAGGACTGAAGATTGAGGATTCGGTATTGAGGATTGAAGAATGAGGATTGAGGATTCAGGATTGAGGATTGAGGATTGCAGATTGAGTATTGAGGATTGAAGATTGAGGTTTGAGGATTGAGCATTGAGGATTGAGTGTTGAGGATTGAGGATTGAGTATTGAGGATTGAAGATTGAGGATTGTGGATTGAGGATTGAGGATTGAGTATTGAAGATTGAGGATTGGGTATTGAGGACTGAAGGTTGAGGATTCAGGATTGAGGATTCAGAATTGAGGTTTGATGACTGAGGATTGAGGACTGAAGATTGAGTATTGAGGGTTGAGGATTGAGGACTGAGTATTGAGGTTTGAGGATTGAGGATTGAGGATTGAGGATTGAAGATTGAGGATTGGGTATTGAGCATTGAACATTGAGGATTGAGGGATGAGGATTGAGGATCGCGTATTGAGGATTGAGGATTGAATATTGATGATTGAAGATTGAGGATTGACGGTTGCGGATTGAGGACGAGGACTGAGGGTTGAGTATTGATGTTTGAAGTATGAGGATTGGGAATTCAGGATTGAGAATTGAGGATTCAGGATTGAGGATTGAAGATTGAGGATTCGGTATTGAGGATTGAAAAATGAGGATTGAGGATTCAGGATTGAGGATTGAGGATTGCAGATTGAGTATTGAGGTTTGAAGATTGAGGGTTGAGGATTGAGCATTGAGGATTGAGGATTGAGGATTGAGGATTGAGGATTGAAGATTGAGTATTGAGGATTGAATATTGAGGATTGTGGATTGAGGATTGAGGATTGAGGATTGAAGATTGAGGATTGGGTATTGAGGATTGAAGGTTGAGGATTCAGGATTGAGGATACAGAATTGAGGTTTGATGTCTGAGGATTGAGGATTGAAGATTGAGTATTGAGGGTAGAGGATTGAGGATTGAAGATTGAGTATTGAGGGTTGAGGATTGAGGATGAGGGCTGAGGGTTGAGGATTGAGGTTTGAGGACTGAGGACTGAGGATTGAGGGTTGAGAATTGAGGACTGAGGATTGAGGATTGGAGATTGAGGATTGGGTATTGAGGATTGAAGAATGAGGATTGAGGATTGAGGATTGAGGATTGAGGATTGAAGATTGAGTATTGAGGATTGAAGACCGACGATTGAGGATTGAGGATTGAGGATTGGGTATTGAGGATTGAGGATTGAAGGTTGAGTATTGAGGATTGAAGATTGATGTTTGAGGTTTGGGGACTGAGGATTGAGGATTGAGGATTGAGGATTGAGGATTGAGGATTGAGGATTGAGGATTGAGCATTGAGGATTGAACTTTGAGGATTGGGTATCGCGGATTGAACAGTGAGGATTGAGGATTGATAATTGAGTATTGAGGATTGAGGACTGAAGATTGTATATTGATGATTGAAGATCGAGGATTGAGGATTGAGGGTTGTGGATTGAGGACGAGGACTGAGGGTTGAGTATTGATGTTTGAGGTCTGAGGACCGATGATTGAGGATTGAGAATTGAGGATTGAGGATTGAGGATTGAGGATTGAATATTGAGTATTGAGGATTCACGATTGACGATTGAGGATTGAGGATTGAGAATTGAGGATTGAATATTGAGGACTGAGTGGTGAGGGTTGAGTGATGAGAATTGATGTTTGTGGATAGATGTTTGAAGATTGCAGATTGAGTATTGAGTATTGAAAACTGTGAATTGAGGATATTCTATTGAGTATTGAGGATTGACAACTGATTGTTGAGGACTGAGGGCCGAAGATTGAGGATTCAGGATTGAGGATTCAGAATTGAGGTTTGAGGGCTGAGGATTGAGGATTGAGAATTGAGGATTGAGGATTGAGGATTGAAGATTGAGGATTGGGTATTGAGGATTGAAGAATGAGGATTGAGGATTGAGGATTGAGGATTGAGTTTTGAAGATTGAGTATTGAGGATTGAAGTATGAGGATTGGGAATTCAGGATTGAGAATTGAGGATTCAGGATTGAGGATTGAAGATTGAGGATTCGGTATTGAGGATTGAAGAATGACGATTGAGGATTGAGGTTTGATGACTGAGGATTGAGGATTGAAGATTGAGTATTGAGGGTTGAGGATTGAGGATTGAAGATTGAGGATTGAGGATTGAGGATTGAAGATTGAGTATGGGTATTGAGGATTGAAGAATGAGGATTGAGGATTGAGGATTGAGGATTGAGGATTGAAGATTGATGATTGGGTATTGAGGATTGAAGAATGAGGATTGAGGATTGAGGATTGAGGATTGAGGATTGAATATTGAGTATTGAGGATCGACGATTGACGATTGAGGATTGAGGATTGAGAATTGAGGTTTGAATATTGAGGACTGAGTGTTGAGGGTTGAGTGATGAGAGTTGATGTTTGTGGATAGAGGTTTGAAGTTTGCAGATTGAGTATTGTGTATTGAAAACTGTGAATTGAGGATATTCTATTGAGGATTGAGGATTGACAACTGATTGTTGAGGACTGAGGGCCGAAGATTGAGGATTCAGGATTGATGATTCAGGATTGAAGTTTGAGGACTGAGGATTGAGGATCGAGGATCGAGGATTGAGGATTGAGGATTGAATATTGAAGATTGGGGATTGGGTATTGAGGATTAAACATTGAGGATTGAGGGATGAGGATTGAGGATTGCAGATTGAGTATTGAGGATTGAAGATTGAGGATTCAGGATTGAGGATTGAGGATTGAGGATTGAGGATTGAGGATTGAAGACCGAGTATTGAGGATTGAAGGTTGAGGATTGGGGATTGAGGATTGAAGATAGAGGATTCAGGATTGAGGATTCAGAATCGAGGTTTGAGGACTCAGCATTGAGCATTGAAGACTGAGTATTGAGGATTGAGAATTGAGGATTGAGGATTGAAGATTGAGTATTGGGGATTGAAGGTTGAGGATTGAGGATTGAGGACTGAGGATTGACGATGTGTGCTGAGGGTTGAGGATTGAGGTTTGAGGACTGAGGACTGAGGATTGAGGATTGAGAATTGAGGATTGAGGATTGATGATTGAAGGTTGAGTATTGGGTATTGAGGACTGAAGGATGAGGATTGAAGATTGAAGATTGAGGATTGAGAATTGAGGATTGAGTACTGAGGACTGAGGAATGAGGATTGAGAACTGAGGTTTGAGGACTGAGGATTGAAGATTGAGTATTGAGTATTGACGATTGAAGAATGAGGATTGAAGATTGAGGATTGGGGATTGAGAGTTGAGGATTGAGGATTGAGAATTGAAGATTGAGGATTGGGTATTGAGGATTGAAGAATGAGGATTCAGGATTGAGGATTGGGGATTGAGGATTGAATATTGAGTATTGAGGATTGACGATTGACGATTGAGGATTGAGGATTGAGAATTGAGGATTGAATATTGAGGACTGAGTGTTGAGGGTTGAGTGATGAGAATTGATGTTTGTGGATAGAGGATTGAAGATTGCAGATTGAGTATTGAGTTTTGAAAACTGTGAATTGAGGATATTCTATCGAGGATTGAGGATTGACAACTGATTGTTGAGGACTGGTGGCCGAAGATTGAGGTTTCAGGATTGAGGATTCAGAATTGAGGTTTGAGGTCTGAGGATTGAGGATTGAAGATTGAGTATTGTGGATTGAAGATTGAGTTTTGAGGATTGAGGATTGATGATTGAGGATGAGTGCTGAGGGTTGAGGATTGAGGTTTGAGGACTGAGGGCTGAGGATTGAGGGTTGAGGATTGAGGATTGAAGATTGAGTATTGGGTATTGAGGATTGAAGAATGAGGATTGAAGATTGAGGATTGAGGATTGAGAATTGAGGATTGAAGAATGAGGATTGAGGATTGAGGATTGAGGATTGAGTATTGAAGATTGAGTATTGAGGATTGAAGTATGAGGATTGGGAATTCAGGATTGAGAATTGAGGATTCAGGATTGAGGATTGAAGATTGAGGATTCGGTATTGAGGATTGAAGAATGAGGATTGAGGATTCAGGATTGAGGATTGAGGATTGCAGATTGAGTATTGAGGATTGAAGATTGAGGATTGAGGATTGAGCATTGAGGATTGAGGATTGAGGATTGAAGATAGAGTATTGAGGATTGAAGATTGAGGATTGTGGATTGAGGATTGAGGATTGAGGATTGAAGATTGAGGATTGGGTATTGAGGACTGAAGGTTGAGGATTCAGGATTGAGGATTCAGAATTGAGGTTTGATGACTGAGGATTGAGGATTGAAGATTGAGTATTGAGGGTTGAGGGTTGAGGATTGAAGATTGAGGATTGAGGGTTGAGGATTGGGGACTGAGTGTTGAGGGTTGTGTGATGAGAATTGATGTTTGTGGTTAGAGATTTGAGGATTGCAGATTGAGTATTGCGTATTGAAAGCTCTGAACAGAGGATATTCAATTGAGGATTGAGGATTCAGGATTGAGGTTTGAGGACTGAGGACTGAGGATTGAGGATTGAGGATTGAGGATTGAGAATTGAAGACTGAGGATTGGGTATCGCGGATTGAACATTGAGGATTGAGGATTGAGGATTGAGTATTGAGCATTGAGGACTGAAGATTGTATATTGATGATTGAAGATTGAGGATTGAGGATTGAGGGTTGTGGATTGAGGACGAGGACTGAGGGCTGAGTATTGATGTATGAGGTATGAGGATCGAGGATTGTGGATCGAGAGTCGGGGATTGAGGATTGAGGATTGAAGATTGAGGATTGGGTATTGAGGATTGAAGAATGAGGATTGAAGATTGAGGATTGAGGACTCAGAATTGAGGATTGAGGATTGAGGATTGAAGATTGAGAATTGGGTATTGAGGATTGAAGAATGAGGATTGAGGATTGAGGATTGAGGATTGAGTATTGAAGATTGAGTATTGAGGATTGAAGTATGAGGATTGGGAATTCAGGATTGAGAATTGAGGATTCAGGATTGAGGATTGAATATTGAGGATTCGGTATTGAGGATTGAAGAATGAGGATTGAGGATTCAGGATTGAGGATTGAGGATTGCAGATTGAGTATTGAGGATTGAAGATTGAGGTTTGAGGATTGAGCATTGAGGATTGAGGATTGAGGATTGAAGATTGAGTATTGAAGATTGAAGATTGAGGATTGTGGATTGAGGATTGGGTATTGAGGATTGAAGAATGAGGATTGAGTATTGAGGATTGAGGATTGAGTATAGAAGATTGAGTATTGAGGATTGAAGTATGAGGATTGGGAATTCAGGATAGAGAATTGAGGATTCAGGATTGAGGATTGAAGATTGAGGATTCGGTATTGAGGATTGAAGAATGAGGATTGAGGATTCAGGATTGAGGATTGAGGATTGCAGATTGAGTATTGAGGATTGAAGATTGAGGTTTGAGGATTGCGCATTGAGGATTGAGGATTGAAGACTGACGATTGAGGATTGTGGATTGAGGATTGAGGATTGAGGATTGAGGATTGAGGTTTGATGACTGAGGATTGAGGATTGAAGATTGAGTATTGAGGGTTGAGGATTGAGGATTGAAGATTGAGGATTGGGTATTGAGGATTGAAGAATGAGGATTGAGGATTGAGGATTGAGGATTGAGGATTGAGGATTGAATATTGAGTATTGAGGATTGACGATTGACGATTGAGGATTGAGGATTCAGAATTGAGGATTGAATATCGAGGACTGAGTGTTGAGGGTTGAGTGATGAGAATCGATGTTTGTGGATAGAGGTGTGAAGATTGCAGATTGAGTATTCAGTATTGAAAACTGTGAATTGAGGATATTCTATTGAGGATTGAGGATTGACAACTGATTGTTGAGGACTGAGGACCGAAGATTGAGGATTCAGGATTGAGGATTCAGAATTGAGGTTTGAGGACTGAGGATTGAGGATTGAAGATTGAGGATTGAGGATTGAGGATTGAGGATTGAGGATTGAGGATTGAGGATTAAGGATTGAGGATGAGTGCTGAGGGTTGAGGATTGAGGTTTGAGGACTGAGGTCTGAGGATTGAGGATTGATAATTGAGGATTGAGGATTGAGGATTGGAGATTGAGGATTGGGTATTGAGGATTGAAGAATGAGGATTGAGGATTGAGGATTGAGGATTGAGGATTGAGGATTGAGGATTGAGGTTTGAGGATTGAGGATTGAGTATTGAGGATTGAAGATTGAGTATTGAGGATTGAAGATTGAGGATTGAGGATTGAGGATTGAGGATTGAGGTTTGACGATTGAGGATTGAAGATTGAGGATTGGGGATTGAGGATTGACGATTGAGGATTGAGGATTGAGGATTGAGGATTGATGATTGAGGGTGAGGACTGAGGGTTGAGGATTGAGGTTTGAGGAACGAGGATTGAGGATTGAGGATGGAGGACTGAGGATTGAGGTTTGAGGAACGAGGATTGAGGATTGAGGATGGAGGACTGAGGATTGACGATTGAGTATTGAAGATTGAGGGTTGATTACTGAGGATTGAGGATTGAGGATTGAGGATTGAGGATTGAGGATTGAGGATTGAGGATTGAGGATGAGTGCTGAGGGTTGAGGATTGAGGTTTGAGGACTGAGCACTGAGGATTGAGGGTTGAGGATTGAGGATTGAAGATTGAGTATTGGGTATTGAGGATTGAAGAATGAGGATTGAAGATTGAGGATTGAGGATTGAGGATTGAAGATTGAGTATTGAGGATTGAAGATTGAGGATTGAGGTGTGGGGACTGAGGATTGAGGATTGAGGATTGAGGATTGAGGATTGCAGGTTGAGAATTGAGGATTGAAGATTGAGGATTCAGGATTGAGGATTGAGGATTGAGGATTGACGATTGAGGATTGAAGATCGAGTATTGAGGATTGAAGGTTGAGGATTGGGGATTGATGATTGAAGATTGAGGGCTCAGGATTGAGGATTCAGGATTGAGGTTTGAGGACTGACTATTGAGGATTGAAGATTGAGTATCGAGGATTGCGGATTGAGGATTGAAGATTGAGGATTGAGGATTGAGGATGAGGGCTGAGGTTTGAGGATTGATGTTTGAGGACTGAGGACTGAGGATGGAGGATTGAGAATTGAGGATTGAGGATTGAGGATTGAAGATTGAGGATTGGGTATTGAGGAATGAAGAATGAGGATTGAAGATTGAAGATTGAGGATTGGGAATTGAGGATTGAGTACTGACGACTGAGGAATGAGGATTGAGAACTGAGGTTTGAGGACTGAGGATTGAAGATTGAGTATTGGGTATTGACGATTGAAGAATGAGGATTGAAGATTGAGGATTGGGGATTGAGAGTTGAGGATTGAGGATTGAGAATTGAAGATTGAGGATTGGGCATTGAGGATTGAAGAATGAGGATTGAGGATTGAGGATTGAAGATTGATGATTGGGTATTGAGGATTGAAGAATGAGGATTGAGGATTGAGGATTGAGGATTGAGGATTGAATATTGAGTATTGAGGATCGACGATTGACGATTGAGGATTGAGGATTGAGAATTGAGGTTTGAATATTGAGGACTGAGTGTTGAGGGTTGAGTGATGAGAGTTGATGTTTGTGGATAGAGGTTTGAAGTTTGCAGATTGAGTATTGTGTATTGAAAACTGTGAATTGAGGATATTCTATTGAGGATTGAGGATTGACAACTGATTGTTGAGGACTGAGGGCCGAAGATTGAGGATTCAGGATTGATGATTCAGGATTGAAGTTTGAGGACTGAGGATTGAGGATCGAGGATCGAGGATTGAGGATTGAGGATTGAATATTGAAGATTGGGGATTGGGTATTGAGGATTAAACATTGAGGATTGAGGGATGAGGATTGAGGATTGCAGATTGAGTATTGAGGATTGAAGATTGAGGATTCAGGATTGAGGATTGAGGATTGAGGATTGAGGATTGAGGATTGAAGACCGAGTATTGAGGATTGAAGGTTGAGGATTGGGGATTGAGGATTGAAGATAGAGGATTCAGGATTGAGGATTCAGAATCGAGGTTTGAGGACTCAGCATTGAGCATTGAAGACTGAGTATTGAGGATTGAGAATTGAGGATTGAGGATTGAAGATTGAGTATTGGGGATTGAAGGTTGAGGATTGAGGATTGAGGACTGAGGATTGACGATGTGTGCTGAGGGTTGAGGATTGAGGTTTGAGGACTGAGGACTGAGGATTGAGGATTGAGAATTGAGGATTGAGGATTGATGATTGAAGGTTGAGTATTGGGTATTGAGGACTGAAGGATGAGGATTGAAGATTGAAGATTGAGGATTGAGAATTGAGGATTGAGTACTGAGGACTGAGGAATGAGGATTGAGAACTGAGGTTTGAGGACTGAGGATTGAAGATTGAGTATTGAGTATTGACGATTGAAGAATGAGGATTGAAGATTGAGGATTGGGGATTGAGAGTTGAGGATTGAGGATTGAGAATTGAAGATTGAGGATTGGGTATTGAGGATTGAAGAATGAGGATTGAGGATTGAGGATTGGGGATTGAGGATTGAATATTGAGTATTGAGGATTGACGATTGACGATTGAGGATTGAGGATTGAGAATTGAGGATTGAATATTGAGGACTGAGTGTTGAGGGTTGAGTGATGAGAATTGATGTTTGTGGATAGAGGATTGAAGATTGCAGATTGAGTATTGAGTTTTGAAAACTGTGAATTGAGGATATTCTATTGAGGATTGAGGATTGACAACTGATTGTTGAGGACTGGTGGCCGAAGATTGAGGTTTCAGGATTGAGGATTCAGAATTGAGGTTTGAGGTCTGAGGATTGAGGATTGAAGATTGAGTATTGTGGATTGAAGATTGAGTTTTGAGGATTGAGGATTGATGATTGAGGATGAGTGCTGAGGGTTGAGGATTGAGGTTTGAGGACTGAGGGCTGAGGATTGAGGGTTGAGGATTGAGGATTGAAGATTGAGTATTGGGTATTGAGGATTGAAGAATGAGGATTGAAGATTGAGGATTGAGGATTGAGAATTGAGGATTGAAGAATGAGGATTGAGGATTGAGGATTGAGGATTGAGTATTGAAGATTGAGTATTGAGGATTGAAGTATGAGGATTGGGAATTCAGGATTGAGAATTGAGGATTCAGGATTGAGGATTGAAGATTGAGGATTCGGTATTGAGGATTGAAGAATGAGGATTGAGGATTCAGGATTGAGGATTGAGGATTGCAGATTGAGTATTGAGGATTGAAGATTGAGGATTGAGGATTGAGCATTGAGGATTGAGGATTGAGGATTGAAGATAGAGTATTGAGGATTGAAGATTGAGGATTGTGGATTGAGGATTGAGGATTGAGGATTGAAGATTGAGGATTGGGTATTGAGGACTGAAGGTTGAGGATTCAGGATTGAGGATTCAGAATTGAGGTTTGATGACTGAGGATTGAGGATTGAAGATTGAGTATTGAGGGTTGAGGGTTGAGGATTGAAGATTGAGGATTGAGGGTTGAGGATTGGGGACTGAGTGTTGAGGGTTGTGTGATGAGAATTGATGTTTGTGGTTAGAGATTTGAGGATTGCAGATTGAGTATTGCGTATTGAAAGCTCTGAACAGAGGATATTCAATTGAGGATTGAGGATTCAGGATTGAGGTTTGAGGACTGAGGACTGAGGATTGAGGATTGAGGATTGAGGATTGAGAATTGAAGACTGAGGATTGGGTATCGCGGATTGAACATTGAGGATTGAGGATTGAGGATTGAGTATTGAGCATTGAGGACTGAAGATTGTATATTGATGATTGAAGATTGAGGATTGAGGATTGAGGGTTGTGGATTGAGGACGAGGACTGAGGGCTGAGTATTGATGTATGAGGTATGAGGATCGAGGATTGTGGATCGAGAGTTGGGGATTGAGGATTGAGGATTGAAGATTGAGGATTGGGTATTGAGGATTGAAGAATGAGGATTGAAGATTGAGGATTGAGGACTTAGAATTGAGGATTGAGGATTGAGGATTGAAGATTGAGAATTGGGTATTGAGGATTGAAGAATGAGGATTGAGGATTGAGGATTGAGGATTGAGTATTGAAGATTGAGTATTGAGGATTGAAGTATGAGGATTGGGAATTCAGGATTGAGAATTGAGGATTCAGGATTGAGGATTGAATATTGAGGATTCGGTATTGAGGATTGAAGAATGAGGATTGAGGATCCAGGATTGAGGATTGAGGATTGCAGATTGAGTATTGAGGATTGAAGATTGAGGTTTGAGGATTGCGCATTGAGGATTGAGGATTGAAGACTGACGATTGAGGATTGTGGATTGAGGATTGAGGATTGAGGATTGAGGATTGAGGTTTGATGACTGAGGATTGAGGATTGAAGATTGAGTATTGAGGGTTGAGGATTGAGGATTGAAGATTGAGGATTGGGTATTGAGGATTGAAGAATGAGGATTGAGGATTGAGGATTGAGGATTGAGGATTGAGGATTGAATATTGAGTATTGAGGATTGACGATTGACGATTGAGGATTGAGGATTCAGAATTGAGGATTGAATATCGAGGACTGAGTGTTGAGGGTTGAGTGATGAGAATCGATGTTTGTGGATAGAGGTGTGAAGATTGCAGATTGAGTATTCAGTATTGAAAACTGTGAATTGAGGATATTCTATTGAGGATTGAGGATTGACAACTGATTGTTGAGGACTGAGGACCGAAGATTGAGGATTCAGGATTGAGGATTCAGAATTGAGGTTTGAGGACTGAGGATTGAGGATTGAAGATTGAGGATTGAGGATTGAGGATTGAGGATTGAGGATTGAGGATTGAGGATTAAGGATTGAGGATGAGTGCTGAGGGTTGAGGATTGAGGTTTGAGGACTGAGGTCTGAGGATTGAGGATTGAGAATTGAGGATTGAGGATTGAGGATTGGAGATTGAGGATTGGGTATTGAGGATTGAAGAATGAGGATTGAGGATTGAGGATTGAGGATTGAGGATTGAGGATTGAGGATTGAGGTTTGAGGATTGAGGATTGAGTATTGAGGATTGAAGATTGAGTATTGAGGATTGAAGATTGAGGATTGAGGATTGAGGATTGAGGATTGAGGTTTGACGATTGAGGATTGAAGATTGAGGATTGGGGATTGAGGATTGACGATTGAGGATTGAGGATTGAGGATTGAGGATTGAGGATTGAGGGTGAGGACTGAGGGTTGAGGATTGAGAATTGAGGATTGAGGATTGATGATTGAAGGTTGAGTATTGGGTATTGAGGACTGAAGGATGAGGATTGAAGATTGAAGATTGAGGATTGAGAATTGAGGATTGAGTACTGAGGACTGAGGAATGAGGATTGAGAACTGAGGTTTGAGGACTGAGGATTGAAGATTGAGTATTGAGTATTGACGATTGAAGAATGAGGATTGAAGATTGAGGATTGGGGATTGAGAGTTGAGGATTGAGGATTGAGAATTGAAGATTGAGGATTGGGTATTGAGGATTGAAGAATGAGGATTGAGGATTGAGGATTGGGGATTGAGGATTGAATATTGAGTATTGAGGATTGACGATTGACGATTGAGGATTGAGGATTGAGAATTGAGGATTGAATATTGAGGACTGAGTGTTGAGGGTTGAGTGATGAGAATTGATGTTTGTGGATAGAGGATTGAAGATTGCAGATTGAGTATTGAGTTTTGAAAACTGTGAATTGAGGATATTCTATTGAGGATTGAGGATTGACAACTGATTGTTGAGGACTGGTGGCCGAAGATTGAGGTTTCAGGATTGAGGATTCAGAATTGAGGTTTGAGGTCTGAGGATTGAGGATTGAAGATTGAGTATTGTGGATTGAAGATTGAGTTTTGAGGATTGAGGATTGATGATTGAGGATGAGTGCTGAGGGTTGAGGATTGAGGTTTGAGGACTGAGGGCTGAGGATTGAGGGTTGAGGATTGAGGATTGAAGATTGAGTATTGGGTATTGAGGATTGAAGAATGAGGATTGAAGATTGAGGATTGAGGATTGAGAATTGAGGATTGAAGAATGAGGATTGAGGATTGAGGATTGAGGATTGAGTATTGAAGATTGAGTATTGAGGATTGAAGTATGAGGATTGGGAATTCAGGATTGAGAATTGAGGATTCAGGATTGAGGATTGAAGATTGAGGATTCGGTATTGAGGATTGAAGAATGAGGATTGAGGATTCAGGATTGAGGATTGAGGATTGCAGATTGAGTATTGAGGATTGAAGATTGAGGATTGAGGATTGAGCATTGAGGATTGAGGATTGAGGATTGAAGATAGAGTATTGAGGATTGAAGATTGAGGATTGTGGATTGAGGATTGAGGATTGAGGATTGAAGATTGAGGATTGGGTATTGAGGACTGAAGGTTGAGGATTCAGGATTGAGGATTCAGAATTGAGGTTTGATGACTGAGGATTGAGGATTGAAGATTGAGTATTGAGGGTTGAGGGTTGAGCATTGAAGATTGAGGATTGAGGGTTGAGGATTGGGGACTGAGTGTTGAGGGTTGTGTGATGAGAATTGATGTTTGTGGTTAGAGATTTGAGGATTGCAGATTGAGTATTGCGTATTGAAAGCTCTGAACAGAGGATATTCAATTGAGGATTGAGGATTCAGGATTGAGGTTTGAGGACTGAGGACTGAGGATTGAGGATTGAGGATTGAGGATTGAGAATTGAAGACTGAGGATTGGGTATCGCGGATTGAACATTGAGGATTGAGGATTGAGGATTGAGTATTGAGCATTGAGGACTGAAGATTGTATATTGATGATTGAAGATTGAGGATTGAGGATTGAGGGTTGTGGATTGAGGACGAGGACTGAGGGCTGAGTATTGATGTATGAGGTATGAGGATCGAGGATTGTGGATCGAGAGTTGGGGATTGAGGATTGAGGATTGAAGATTGAGGATTGGGTATTGAGGATTGAAGAATGAGGATTGAAGATTGAGGATTGAGGACTTAGAATTGAGGATTGAGGATTGAGGATTGAAGATTGAGAATTGGGTATTGAGGATTGAAGAATGAGGATTGAGGATTGAGGATTGAGGATTGAGTATTGAAGATTGAGTATTGAGGATTGAAGTATGAGGATTGGGAATTCAGGATTGAGAATTGAGGATTCAGGATTGAGGATTGAATATTGAGGATTCGGTATTGAGGATTGAAGAATGAGGATTGAGGATCCAGGATTGAGGATTGAGGATTGCAGATTGAGTATTGAGGATTGAAGATTGAGGTTTGAGGATTGAGCATTGAGGATTGAGGATTGAGGATTGAAGATTGAGTATTGAAGATTGAAGATTGAGGATTGTGGATTGAGGATTGGGTATTGAGGATTGAAGAATGAGGATTGAGTATTGAGGATTGAGGATTGAGTATAGAAGATTGAGTATTGAGGATTGAAGTATGAGGATTGGGAATTCAGGATAGAGAATTGAGGATTCAGGATTGAGGATTGAAGATTGAGGATTCGGTATTGAGGATTGAAGAATGAGGATTGAGGATTCAGGATTGAGGATTGAGGATTGCAGATTGAGTATTGAGGATTGAAGATTGAGGTTTGAGGATTGCGCATTGAGGATTGAGGATTGAAGACTGACGATTGAGGATTGTGGATTGAGGATTGAGGATTGAGGATTGAGGATTGAGGTTTGATGACTGAGGATTGAGGATTGAAGATTGAGTATTGAGGGTTGAGGATTGAGGATTGAAGATTGAGGATTGGGTATTGAGGATTGAAGAATGAGGATTGAGGATTGAGGATTGAGGATTGAGGATTGAGGATTGAATATTGAGTATTGAGGATTGACGATTGACGATTGAGGATTGAGGATTCAGAATTGAGGATTGAATATCGAGGACTGAGTGTTGAGGGTTGAGTGATGAGAATCGATGTTTGTGGATAGAGGTGTGAAGATTGCAGATTGAGTATTCAGTATTGAAAACTGTGAATTGAGGATATTCTATTGAGGATTGAGGATTGACAACTGATTGTTGAGGACTGAGGACCGAAGATTGAGGATTCAGGATTGAGGATTCAGAATTGAGGTTTGAGGACTGAGGATTGAGGATTGAAGATTGAGGATTGAGGATTGAGGATTGAGGATTGAGGATTGAGGATTGAGGATTAAGGATTGAGGATGAGTGCTGAGGGTTGAGGATTGAGGTTTGAGGACTGAGGTCTGAGGATTGAGGATTGAGAATTGAGGATTGAGGATTGAGGATTGGAGATTGAGGATTGGGTATTGAGGATTGAAGAATGAGGATTGAGGATTGAGGATTGAGGATTGAGGATTGAGGATTGAGGATTGAGGTTTGAGGATTGAGGATTGAGTATTGAGGATTGAAGATTGAGTATTGAGGATTGAAGATTGAGGATTGAGGATTGAGGATTGAGGATTGAGGTTTGACGATTGAGGATTGAAGATTGAGGATTGGGGATTGAGGATTGACGATTGAGGATTGAGGATTGAGGATTGAGGATTGAGGATTGAGGATTGAGGGTGAGGACTGAGGGTTGAGGATTGAGGTTTGAGGAACGAGGATTGAGGATTGAGGATGGAGGACTGAGGATTGAGGTTTGAGGAACGAGGATTGAGGATTGAGGATGGAGGACTGAGGATTGACGATTGAGTATTGAAGATTGAGGGTTGATTACTGAGGATTGAGGATTGAGGTTTGAGGACTGAGCACTGAGGATTGAGGGTTGAGGATTGAGGATTGAAGATTGAGTATTGGGTATTGAGGATTGAAGAATGAGGATTGAAGATTGAGGATTGAGGATTGAGGATTGAAGATTGAGTATTGAGGATTGAAGATTGAGGATTGAGGTGTGGGGACTGAGGATTGAGGATCGAGTATTGAGGATTGAAGGTTGAGGATTGGGGATTGATGATTGAAGATTGAGGGCTCAGGATTGAGGATTCAGGATTGAGGTTTGAGGACTGACTATTGAGGATTGAAGATTGAGTATCGAGGATTGCGGATTGAGGATTGAAGATTGAGGATTGAGGATTGAGGATGAGGGCTGAGGTTTGAGGATTGATGTTTGAGGACTGAGGACTGAGGATGGAGGATTGAGAATTGAGGATTGAGGATTGAGGACTGAAGATTGAGGATTGGGTATTGAGGAATGAAGAATGAGGATTGAGGATTGAGGATTGAGGAATGAGGATTGAAGATTGACGATTGAAGACTGAGGATTCAGGATTGAGGATTCAGAATCGAGGTTTGAGGTCTGAGCATTGAGCATTGACGACTGAGTATTGAGGATTGAGAATTGAGGATTGAGGATTGAAGATTGTGTATTGGGGATTGTAGGTTGAGGATTGAGGATTGAGGACTGAGGATTGACGATGTGTGCTGAGGGTTGAGGATTGAGGTTTGAGGACTGAGGACTGAGGATTGAGGATTGAGAATTGAGGATTGAGGATTGATGATTGATGGTTGAGTATTGGGTATTGAGGACTGAAGAATGAGGATTGAAGATTGAGGATTGGGGATTGAGAGTTGAGGATTGAGGACTGAGAATTGAAGATTGAGGATTGGGCATTGAGGATTGAAGAATGAGGATTGAGGATTGAGGATTGGGGATTGAGGATTGAATATTGAGTATTGAGGATTGACGATTGACGATTGAGGATTGAGGATTGAGAATTGAAGATTGAATATTGAGGACTGAGTGTTGAGGGTTGACGATTGAGGATTGTGGATTGAGGATTGAGGATTGAGGATTGCAGATTGAGTATTGAGGATTGAAGATTGAGGTTTGAGGATTGAGCATTGAGGATTGAGGATTGACAACTGATTGTTGAGGACTGGTGGCCGAAGATTGAGGTTTCAGGATTGAGGATTCAGAACTGAGGTTTGAGGGCTGAGGATTGAGGATTGAAGATTGAGTATTGTGGATTGAAGATTGAGGATTGAGGATTGAGGATTGAGGATTGAGGATGAGTGCTGAGGGTTGAGGATTGAGGTTTGAGGACTGAGGACTGAGGATTGAGGGTTGAGGATTGAGGATTGAAGATTGAGTATTTTGTATTGAGGATTGAAGAATGAGGATTGAAGATTGAGGATTGAGGATTGAGAATTGAGGATTGAAGAATGAGGATTGAGGATTGAGGATTGAGGATTGAGTATTGAAGATTGAGTATTGAGGATTGAAGTGAGAGGATTGGGAATTCAGGATTGAGAATTGAGGATTCAGGATTGAGGATTGAAGATTGAGGATTCGGTATTGAGGATTGAAGAATGAGGATTGAGGATTCAGGATTGAGGATTGAGGATTGCAGATTGAGTATTGAGGATTGAAGATTGAGGATTGAGGATTGAGCATTGAGGATTGAGGATTGAGGATTGAAGATTGAGTATTGAGGATTGAAGATTGAGGATTGTGGATTGAGGATTGAGGATTGAGGATTGAAGATTGAGGATTGGGTATTGAGTATTGAAGAGTGAGGATTGAGGATTGAGGATTGAGGATTGAGGATTGAAGGTTGAGTATTGAGGATTGAAGACTGACGATTGAGGATTGAGGATTGAGGATTGAGGACTGAGGATTGAGGATTGAGGATTGAGGATTGAGGATTGAGGATTGAAGATTGAGCATTGAGGATTGAAGATTGAGGATTGAGGATTCAGGATTGAGGATTGAGGATTGCAGATTGAGTATTGAGGATTGAAGATTGAGGATTGAGGATTGAGCATTGAGGATTGAGGATTGAGGATTGAAGATAGAGTATTGAGGATTGAAGATTGAGGATTGTGGATTGAGGATTGAGGATTGAGGATTGAAGATTGAGGATTGGGTATTGAGGACTGAAGGTTGAGGATTCAGGATTGAGGATTCAGAATTGAGGTTTGATGACTGAGGATTGAGGATTGAAGATTGAGTATTGAGGATTGAGGATTGAAGACTGAGGATTGGGTATCGCGGATTGAACATTGAGGATTGAGGATTGAGGATTGAGTATTGAGGATTGAAGATTGAGGATTGAGGATTGAGCATTGAGGATTGAGGATTGAGGATTGAAGATTGAGTATTGAGGATTGAAGATTGAGGATTGTGGATTGAGGGTTGAGGATTGAAGATTGAGGATTGAGGGTTGAGGATTGGGGACTGAGTGTTGAGGGTTGAGTGATGAGAATTGATGTTTGTGGTTAGAGATTTGAGGATTGCAGATTGAGTATTGCGTATTGAAAGCTCTGAACAGAGGATATTCAATTGAGGATTGAGGATTCAGGATTGAGGTTTGAGGACTGAGGACTGAGGATTGAGGATTGAGGATTGAGGATTGAGGATTGAAGACTGAGGATTGGGTATCGCGGATTGAACATTGAGGATTGAGGATTGAGGATTGAGTATTGAGCATTGAGGACTGAAGATTGTATATTGATGATTGAAGATTGAGGATTGAGGATTGAGGGTTGTGGATTGAGGACGAGGACTGAGGGCTGAGTATTGATGTATGAGGTATGAGGATCGAGGATTGTGGATTGAGAGTTGGGGATTGAGGATTGAGGATTGAAGATTGAGGATTGGGTATTGAGGATTGAAGAATGAGGATTGAAGATTGAGGATTGAGGATTCAGAATTGAGGATTGAGGATTGAGGATTGAAGATTGAGAATTGGGTATTGAGGATTGAGGAATGAGGATTGAGGATTGAGGATTGAGGATTGAGTATTGAAGATTGAGTATTGAGGATTGAAGTATGAGGATTGGGAATTCAGGATTGAGAATTGAGGATTCAGGATTGAGGATTGAATATTGAGGATTCGGTATTGAGGATTGAAGAATGAGGATTGAGGATTCAGGATTGAGGATTGAGGATTGCAGATTGAGTATTGAGGATTGAAGATTGAGAATTGGGTATTGAGGATTGAGGAATGAGGATTGAGGATTGAGGATTGAGGATTGAGTATTGAAGATTGAGTATTGAGGATTGAAGATTGAGGATTGTGGATTGAGGATTGAGGATTGAGGATTGAAGATTGAGGATTGGGTATTGAGGACTGAAGGTTGAGGATTCAGGATTGAGGATTCAGAATTGAGGTTTGATGACTGAGGATTGAGGATTGAAGATTGAGTATTGAGGGTTGAGGGTTGAGGATTGAAGATTGAAGATTGAGGGTTGAGGATTGGGGACTGAGTGTTGAGGGTTGAGTGATGAGAATTGATGTTTGTGGTTAGAGATTTGAGGATTGCAGATTGAGTATTGCGTATTGAAAGCTCTGAACAGAGGATATTCAATTGAGGATTGAGGATTCAGGATTGAGGTTTGAGGACTGAGGACTGAGGATTGAGGATTGAGGATTGAGGATTGAGGATTG
This sequence comes from Calliopsis andreniformis, assembly GCF_051401765.1. Classification (NCBI taxonomy): domain Eukaryota; kingdom Metazoa; phylum Arthropoda; class Insecta; order Hymenoptera; family Andrenidae; genus Calliopsis; species Calliopsis andreniformis. Next base: position 896,392 of record NW_027480567.1, read on the forward strand.
AAGACTGAGGATTGGGTATCGCGGATTGAACATTGAGGATTGAGGATTGAGGATTGAGTATTGAGCATTGAGGACTGAAGATTGTATATTGATGATTGAAGATTGAGGATTGAGGATTGAGGGTTGTGGATTGAGGACGAGGACTGAGGGCTGAGTATTGATGTATGAGGTATGAGGATCGAGGATTGTGGATTGAGAGTTGGGGATTGAGGATTGAGGATTGAAGATTGAGGATTGGGTATTGAGGATTGAAGAATGAGGATTGAAGATTGAGGATTGAGGATTCAGAATTGAGGATTGAGGATTGAGGATTGAAGATTGAGAATTGGGTATTGAGGATTGAGGAATGAGGATTGAGGATTGAGGATTGAGGATTGAGTATTGAAGATTGAGTATTGAGGATTGAAGTATGAGGATTGGGAATTCAGGATTGAGAATTGAGGATTCAGGATTGAGGATTGAATATTGAGGATTCGGTATTGAGGATTGAAGAATGAGGATTGAGGATTCAGGATTGAGGATTGAGGATTGCAGATTGAGTATTGAGGATTGAAGATTGAGGTTTGAGGATTGAGCATTGAGGATTGAGGATTGAGGATTGAAGATTGAGTATTGAGGATTGAAGATTGAGGATTGTGGATTGAGGATTGGGTATTGAGGATTGAAGAATGAGGATTGAGTATTGAGGATTGAGGATTGAGTATTGAAGATTGAGTATTGAAGATTGAAGTATGGGGATTGGGAATTCAGGATTGAGAATTGAGGATTCAGGATTGAGGATTGAAGATTGAGGATTCGGTATTGAGGATTGAAGAATGAGGATTGAGGATTCAGGATTGAGGATTGAGGATTGCAGATTGAGTATTGAGGATTGAAGATTGAGGTTTGAGGATTGCGCATTGAGGATTGAGGATTGAAGACTGACGATTGAGGATTGTGGATTGAGGATTGAGGATTGAGGATTGAGGATTGAGGATTGAGGATTGAGGTTTGATGACTGAGGATTGAGGATTGAAGATTGAGTATTGAGGGTTGAGGATTGAGGATTGAAGATTGAGGATTGGGTATTGAGGATTGAAGAATGAGGATTGTGGATTGAGGATTGGGTATTGAGGATTGAAGAATGAGGATTGAGTATTGAGGATTGAGGATTGAGTATTGAAGATTGAGTATTGAAGATTGAAGTATGGGGATTGGGAATTCAGGATTGAGAATTGAGGATTCAGGATTGAGGATTGAAGATTGAGGATTCGGTATTGAGGATTGACGAATGAGGATTGAGGATTCAGGATTGAGGATTGAGGATTGCAGATTGAGTATTGAGGATTGAAGATTGAGGTTTGAGGATTGCGCATTGAGGATTGAGGATTGAAGACTGACGATTGAGGATTGTGGATTGAGGATTGAGGATTGAGGATTGAGGATTGAGGATTGAGGATTGAGGTTTGATGACTGAGGATTGAGGATTGAAGATTGAGTATTGAGGGTTGAGGATTGAGGATTGAAGATTGAGGATTGGGTATTGAGGATTGAAGAATGAGGATTGAGGATTGAGGATTGAGGATTGAGGATTGAGGATTGAATATTGAGTATTGAGGATTGACGATTGACGATTGAGGATTGAGGATTCAGATTTGAGGATTGAATATCGAGGACTGAGTGTTGAGGGTTGAGTGATGAGAATCGATGTTTGTGGATAGAGGTGTGAAGATTGCAGATTGAGTATTCAGTATTGAAAACTGTGAATTGAGGATATCCTATTGAGGATTGAGGATTGACAACTGATTGTTGAGGACTGAGGACCGAAGATTGAGGATTCAGGATTGAGGATTCAGAACTGAGGTTTGAGGACTGAGGATTGAGGATTGAAGATTGAGGATTGAGGATTGAGGATTGAGGATTGAGGATTGAGGATTGAGGATTAAGGATTGAGGATGAGTGCTGAGGGTTGAGGATTGAGGTTTGAGGACTGAGGTCTGAGGATTGAGGATTGAGAATTGAGGATTGAGGATTGAGGATTGGAGATTGAGGATTGGGTATTGAGGATTGAAGAATGAGGATTGAGGATTGAGGATTGAGGATTGAGGATTGAGGATTGAGGATTGAGGATTGAGGATTGAGTATTGAGGATTGAAGATTGAGTATTGAGGATTGAAGATTGAGGATTGAGGATTGAGGATTGAGGATTGAGGTTTGACGATTGAGGATTGAAGATTGAGGATTGGGGATTGAGGATTGACGATTGAGGATTGAGGATTGAGGATTGAGGATTGAGGATTGAAGATTGAGGATTGGGTATTGAGGAATGAAGAATGAGGATTGAGGATTGAGGATTGAGGAATGAGGATTCAAGATTGAGTATTGAGGATTGAAGACTGACGATTGATTGTTGAGGATTGAGGATTGAGAATTGAGGACTGAGGACTGAGGATTGAGGATTGAGAATTGAGGATTGAGGATTGATGATTGAAGGCTGAGTATTGGGTATTGAGGACTGAAGAATGAGGATTGAAGATTCAAGATTGAGGATTGGGAATTGAGGATTGAGTACTGACGACTGAGGAATGAGGATTGAGAACTGAGGTTTGAGGACTGAGGATTGAAGATTGAGTATTGGGTATTGACGATTGAAGAATGAGGATTGAAGATTGAGGATTGGGGATTGAGAGTTGTGGATTGAGGATTGAGAATTGAAGATTGAGGATTGGGCATTGAGGATTGAAGAATGAGGATTGAGGATTGAGGATTGGGGATTGAGGATTGAATATTGAGTATTGAGGATTGACGATTGACGATTGAGGATTGAGGATTGAGAATTGAAGATTGAATATTGAGGACTGAGTGTTGAGGGTTGAAGATTGAGGATTGTGGATTGAGGATTGAGGATTGAGGATTGCAGATTGAGTATTGAGGATTGAAGATTGAGGTTTGAGGATTGAGCATTGAGGATTGAGGATTGACAACTGATTGTTGAGGACTGGTGGCCGAAGATTGAGGTTTCAGGATTGAAGATTCAGAATTGAGGTTTGAGGGCTGAGGATTGAGGATTGAAGATTGCGTATTGTGGATTGAAGATTGAGGATTGAGGATTGAGGATTGAGGATTGAGGATGAGTGCTGAGGGTTGAGGATTGAGGTTTGAGGACTGAGGACTGAGGATTGAGGGTTGAGGATTGAGGATTGAAGATTGAGTATTTTGTATTGAGGATTGAAGAATGAGGATTGAAGATTGAGGATTGAGGATTGAGAATTGAGGATTGAGGATTGAAGATTGAGTATTGAGGATTGAAGATTGAGGATTGTGGATTGAGGATTGAGGATTGAGGATTGAAGATTGAGGATTGGGTATTGAGTATTGAAGAGTGAGGATTGAGGATTGAGGATTGAGGATTGAGGATTGAAGGTTGAGTATTGAGGATTGAAGACTGACGATTGAGGATTGAGGATTGAGGATTGAGGACTGAGGATTGAGGATTGAGGATTGAGGATTGAGGATTGAGGATTGAAGATTGAGCATTGAGGATTGAAGATTGAGAATTGAGGTTTGGGGGACTGAGGATTGAGGATTGAGGATTGAGGATTGAGGATTGAGGATTGAGGATTGAGTATT